>NC_091196.1:10564964-10599964 GCF_040958095.1 Procambarus clarkii
AGACTCTACTTAGTCTTCACTCTGAACGACTCCGTCATAAGAGAAATCGGTTTTGAGGACCCAGTACGAATGATCGACCACAGTGTACTGGTGTTTGTGTACCTGATTGAAGAAGGTTTATTGGACTCAAGGAGGGATACCGAAACCAAAAGGTTAGCATACCGAAAGGGAAACTATGAGGGGATAAGAAAATTCCCAACAGATATAGCATGGGAAACAGAGCTCAGGGGAAAGACGGCCCAAGACATGATGGATTACATCACGTAGAAGTGCAAGGACGCACGCAGCAAACAAGTTTGTCCCAGTCCATAAAGAAAACAGAGAAATGAAAATGAGAAACCCATGGTTTAATCAGAGATGCAGGCTAGCTAAGCAGCAAAGTATAAGGGCATGGAGAAACTATAGGAATAACCGGACACTGGAGAGCAGAGAAAGATACCAGAATGCCAGGAATGAATACGTCAGGATGAGAAGAGAGGCAGAAAGACAGTACGAAAATGACATCTCAAGCAAGGCAAAGACTCAGCCTAAAGTGTTGCATAGCCACATCAGGAGAAAAAGAACAGTAAAGGAACAGGTTATGAAATTAAGAATAGGGGTGGAAGGATTCACTACAAACGACAAGGAAGTGTGTGAGGAACTGAATAAGAAATTCCAGGAGGTCTTCACCTTAGAGCAAGGAGAAATTCCAGAGATAAGAGAGGGAATATCTAACCAGGAATCACTGGAAGAGTTAGAGATTACCAATGGGGAAGTAAGGAAGTGTTTACTAGAGTTGGATGTGACAAAGGCTATAGGCCCAGATGGAATCTCCCCTTGGATACTAAAGGAAGTAGCAAAAGAATTGTGCCTACCACTCTCCCTAGTGTATAACAAATCACTGGCAACAGGGGAACTGCCAGATATTTGGAAAGCAGCTAACGTAGTCCCGATATACAAGAAAGGGGATAGACAAAAGGCACTGAACTACAGGCCAGTGTCCCTAACCTGCGTACCATGCAAGCTGATGGAGAAGATTGTGCGAGAAAAAGCTAGTAGAGCATCTGGACCGAAGGAACTTTGTAACACAGCATCAACATGGGTTCAAGGTTGGCAGGATCTCACCAGTACCCATGGTGAGATCCCATCTGGACCAACTGCCTTTCTAACATCCAGATCCAGCAGGTGTCTCTTGACCTCCTCTCTCGTAATTTCGAACTCCTCCAAGGCCGCCTGGTTTACTTCCCTTTCTCCTAGCACAGTGATCTCACTTTGTTCTATTGTGAAGACCTCCTGGAACCTCTTGTTGAGGTCTTCACACACCTCTTTGTCATTCTCTATATACCTGTCCTCGCCTGTTCTAAGTTTCATTACCTTTTCTTTCACTGTTTTTTTCCTCTTAATGTGACTATGGAGTAGCTTTGGTTCGATCTTGGCTTTGTTTGCTATATCATTTTCATAATTTTTCTCTGCCTCTCTTCTCACCCTAACATACTCGCTCCTGGTTCTCTGGTATCTCTCTGCTTTCTGGTGTTCTGTTATTCCGGAAGTTCCTCCACGCCCTTTTGTTCAGTTCCTTTGCTTCCATACATGCCTTGTTATACCATAGATTCTTCTTTTGCTTCTCGGATTTTTCCCTTTGGAACGGGATGAACCTGTTTACTGCCTCCTGACACTTTTGGGTGACATAGTCCATCATATCTTGTACAGACTTAGCTCTGAGGTCTGTGTTCCAAGGTCTGTGTCCCTCAGGGAACTTCTCATCTCCTCATAGTTCCCCTTTCGGTATGCCATCCTTTTGTTTCCTAGTTCTTTTTTGGGGGAGATAATTCCTAGCTCTACCAGATACTCAAAGTTTTATATGCTGTGGTCACTCATTCCCAAATGTGTTTCCATCTTAACTTTAATTTTATCCCACTCATTTAGGGTAAATATCAGATCGAGCATGGCTGGTTCATCTTCTCCTCTCATTCTTGTTAGTTCCTTGATGTGCAGGCTTAGAAAGTGTCTTGGTGCCACGTCCAGAGCATAGCTCTCCATGTTTCTGGTCCTCCATGCGGATCTCTGTTCTTCCAGTCTATCTTCCCGTGGTTGAAGTCTCCCATGATTAGAAGTCCAGATACATTCCTGCTGGCAACAGAAGCTGCTCTCTCTATTAAGTTAATGGTGGCCATGTTGTTTCTATCATATTCCTGTCTGGGTCTTCTGTCATTTGGTGGTGGATTATATATGACTACGACTATAATTTTTTGTCCTCCAGTTGTTATAGTACCTGTTATGTAGTCACTGAAACCTTCACAGCCCTGAATAACCATCTCCTCAAAGTCCCAGCCTTTTCTTACCACCAGAGCTACACCACCACCGCCTCTTCCTTCTCTCTCTTTCCTCATAACATAATATTCCTGTGGGAACACTGCATTTATTGTTTTCGTTCTGTGTGTGTGTGTGTGTGTGTGTGTGTGTGTGTGTGTCTGTGTGTGTGTGTGTGTGTGTGTGTGTGTGTGTGTGTGTGTGTGTGTGTGTGTGTGTGTGTGTGTGTGTGTGTGTGTATGTGTGTGTGTGTGTGTGTGTGTGTGTGTGTGTGTGTGTGTACTCACCTATTTGTACTCACCTAATTGTGCTTGCGGGGGTTGAGCTTTGGCTCTTTGGTCCCGCCTCTCAACTGTCAATCAACTGGTGAGCAGTTGTGTGTGTGCATGTGTGCATTTTTGCATGTGTGTGTGTGTATGTGTGTGTGTGTGTTTGTGTGTGTGTGTGTGTGTGTGTGTGTGTACTCACCTAATTGTACTCACCTAATTGTGCTTGCGGGGGTTGAGCTTTGGCTCTTTTGTCCCGCCTCTCAACTGTCAATCAACTGGTGTACAGATTCCTCAGCCTACTGGGCTCTATCATATCTACATTTGAAACTGTGTATGGAGTCAGCCTCCACCACATCACTTCTTAGTGCATTCCCATTTATTAACTACTCTGACACTGAAAAAATTCTTTCTAACGTCTCTGTGGCTCATCTGGGTACCAAGTTTCCACCTGTGTCCCCTTGTTCGTGTCCCACCCGTGCTGAAGAGTTTGTCTTTGTCCACCCTGTCAATTCCCCTGAGAATTTTGTAGGTGGTTATCATGTCTCCCCTTACTCTTCTGTTTTCCAGGGATGTGAGGTTCAGCTCCTTTAGCCTTTCCTCGTAGCTCAATCCTCTCAGTTCCGGGACGAGCCTGGTGGTATACCGTTGAATCTTCTCTAACTTTGTCTTGTGTTTAACTAGGTATGGACTCCAGGCTGGGGCTGCATACTCCAGGATTGGTCTTACATAAGTGGTATACAGGGTTCTGAAAGATTCCTTACACAAGTTTCTAAAGGCAGTTCTTATGTTGGCCAGTCTAGCATATGCCGCTGATGATATTCTTTTGATGTGGGCCTCTGGGGACAGGTTCGGTGTGATATCAACCCCCAGATCCTTCTCTCTATTTGACTCTTGCAGGATTTCCCCTCCCAGATGATACCTTGTGTTCAGCCTCCTGCTCCCTTCGCCTAATTTCATCACCTTACATTTTACCGAGTTGAACTTTAGCAGCCATTTTCTAGACCTTTCCTCCGGTTTATCCAGGTCATCCTTTAGTCTCTGTCTATCTTCATCCGTCTTGATTCTTCTCATAATTTTTGCATCATCAGCAAACATGGAGAGGAATGAGTCTAAACCCTTCAGAAGATCGTTCACATATATTAGAAACAGGATGGGTCCAAGTACTGAGTCCTGTGGGACTCCGCTTGTGACATCTCGCCACTCTGATGTCTCACCCCTCACCGTTACTCGCTGTTTCCTGTTGTTTAAGTACTCCCTTATCCACTGGAGCACCTTCCCTTTTACTCCTGCCTGTTGCTCCAACTTTTTTAACAGCCTTTTATGGGGTACTGTGTCAAAGGCTTTTTGGCAATCCATGAAAATGCAGTCGGCTCACCCTTCTCTTTCTTGCCTAATTTTTGTTGCCTGGTCATAAAATTCTATTAAACCTGTGAGGCACGATTTACCATCCCTGAACCCATGTTGGTGGTGCGTTACAAAGTTATTTCCCTCCAGATGCTCTACGAGCCTTTTCCTCACTATCTTCTCCATCACCTTGCATGGCATACAAGTTAAGGAAACTGGCCTGTAATTCAGTGCCTCTTGCCTGTCAACCTATTTGTATATTGGGAGCACGTTAGCTGTCTTCCAACTTTCTGGTAAGTCTCCTGATTCCAGTGACCTGTTATACACCATAGAGAGTGGCACATGTAGTGCTTCTGCACCTTTCTTTAGTATCCATGGTGATATTCTGTCAGTCCCAACAGCCTTTGTCACATCCAGCTCCAGCAGACACTTTTTGACCTCATCACTGGTGAGGTCAAATTCCTCCAAGGTTGCTTGGTTTGCCGCCTCCTTATTTAGTGCAGGGGCTTCTCCTTGTTCTATTGTGAAGACCTCCTGGAATCTCTTGTTGAGTTCTTCACATACCTCCTTGTCATTCTCTGTGTATCTGTTCTCCACTTTTTGCAGCTTCATCATTAGTTCCTTCACTGCTGTTTTCCTCCTGATGTGGCTGTGGAGCAGCTTTGGTTGGGTCTTGGCTTTACTCGCGATGTCATTTTCAAACTGTCTCTCTGCTTCCCTCCTCACTCTGAGGTACTCATTTCTGGCCCTCTGGTATCTCTCCCTGCTCTCTGGTGTTCTGTTATTTCTGTAGTTTCTCCATGTTCTTTTACTCAGTTGCTTCGCTACCTTGCATTCCTGGTTGAACCAAGGTTTTCTGTAGTTTTTCTTTTTTCTCCTTTTGGACGGGGATAAACCTGTCTGCAGCTTCCTGGCACTTCTGAGTGACAAAATCCATCATGACCTGCACATTCTTGTCTCTAAGTTCTGTTTCCCATGGTATTCCCCTGAGGAAGCTCCCCATCTCGTCATATTTTCCTCTTCGGTAATACAGTCTTTTTCCCTCTACTCCCATCCTTGGATAGGTTATCCTTACCTCCACCAAGTACTCAAAGGTCAGTACACTGTGGTCACTCATTCCTATGGGGGCTTCAACTTTGACTTCCCTTATTTCTGACTCATTCAGGGTGAATATCAAGTCGAGTCTAGCTGGTTCATCATTGCCTCTCACTCTTGTGGGTTCCTTGACATGCTGGCTCAGAAAGTTCCTTGTTGACACTTCCAAGAGTTTAGCTCTCCAAGTATCTGCACCACCATGTGGGTCTCCATTCTCCCAGTCTATATTTCCATGGTTGAAATCGCCCACGATTAAGAGTCTGGAGCCATTCCTGCAGGCAACTGAAGCTGCTCTCTCTATTATATTAATGGTTGCCATGTTGTTCCTATCAAACTCCTGTCTAGGTCTTCTGTCATTTAGGGGAGGGTTGTAAATGACTGCCACTATTATCTTAGGTCCACCCATTGTTATAGTTCCTGTTATGTAATCTTTGAATCCGTCACAGCCCGGAATTTCCATCTCATCAAAACTCCAGTCCTTCCTTATCAGCAGGGCCACTCCTCCACCTCCTCTCCCTTCTCTCTCTTTCCTTAATATATAGTAGTCCTTTGGAAACACAGCATCTATTATGATTCCTGACAATTTTGTTTCCGTTAGTCCTATTACATCAGGGTTTTCTTCTTGCACACTTTCTGCCAGTTCACTTGTTTTATTGGTAATCCCATCAATGTTTGAGTACATTACCTTGAAGCTCACTTTCTTATATCCAATTTCAACATCACTCCCCACAAGTGTAGGAAGTTGTTCTATGGTCATTGCTACTTGGGTAGGCTCATCCTCCTGTGAGGTAGTTTCCAGGAGTTCAGGGGAGGTGGAGTGAGGGATGGAGGGCTTAGGTCTTGCTCAGGCCTGCTTGGGGCAGGAAGAAGTCCTGGGGGTGAGAGAGCAGGGATTGCTTGGGGAAAGGGCACGCCCTCCTGCAGTGTAGTTGACAGGGGTTTGGAGGGAGATGGAGTGGGGGATGGAGGGCTTTGGTCTTGCTCAGGCCTGCTTGGGGCAGGGAGAAGACCAGGGGCTGGGAAAGCAGAGGCTACTTGGGGTAAGGGGAGGGGGAGGATTTGAGTTTCTTGATGGGCATTGTGCAGGGGCATGGAAGGGTTTGTTCTGGGGGGTAGGGAGGGCCCTATTGGGTGGTGGGCTGGGGTGTTGCATTCCCCCCTGGGGATCCTGGGTTGCTGGATTGGGGTTCCCCACTCCCCTCTGGGATTGCTGGGTTGGAGGCTGAGGTTCTCTTGCTCCGTTCCCTCTCCTTGCGCCTTTTCCTTGCATCTGCTGCCCTTACTATCTCGTCTCTGGTCATGTCCCTCTGAACATATACCTCTTTGTAGTTCCTTGTGCGTGTGTGTGTGTGTGTGTGTGTGTGTGTGTGTGTGTGTGTGTGTGCGTGCGTGCATGTGTGTGTGTGTGTGTGTGTGTGTGTGTGTGTGTGTGTGTGTGTGTACTCACCTAGTTGTCTTTGCGGGGGTTGAGCTCTGGCTCTTTGGTCCCGCCTTTCAACCGTCAATCAACAGGTGTACAGATTCCTGAGCCTATTGGGCTCTATCATATCTACACTTGAAACTGTGTATGGAGTCAGCCTCCACCACATCACCCCCTAATGCATTCCATTTGTCAACCACTCTGACACTAAAAAAGTTCTTTCTAATATCTCTGTGGCTCATTTGGGCACTCAGTTTCCACCTGTGTCCCCCTTGTGCGTGTTCCCCTTGTGTTAAATAGACTGTCTTTATCTACCCTATCAATTCCCTTCAGAATCTTGAATGTGGTGATCATGTCCCCCCCTAACTCTTCTGTCTTCCAGCGAAGTGAGGTTTAATTCCCGTAGTCTCTCCTCGTAGCTCATACCTCTCAGCTCGGGTACTAGTCTGGTGGCAAACCTTTGAACCTTTTCCAGTTTAGTCTTATGCTTGACTAGATATGGACTCAATGCTGGGGCTGCATACTCCAGGATTGGCCTGACATATGTGGTATACAAGGTTCTGAATGATTCTTTACACAAGTTTCTGAATGCCGTTCGTATGTTGGCCAGCGTGGCATATGCCGCTGATGTTATCCGCTTGATATGTGCTGCAGGAGACAGGTCTGGCGTGATATCAACCCCCAAGTCTTTTTCCTTCTCTGACTCCTGAAGAATTTCCTCTCCCAGATGATACCTTGTATCTGGCCTCCTGCTCCCTACACCTATCTTCATTACATTACATTTGGTTGGGTAAAACTCTAACAACCATTTGTTTGACCATTCCTGTGTATGTGTGTGTGTGTGTGTGTGTGTGTGTGTGTGTGTGTGTGTGTGTGTGTGTGTGTGTGTGTGTGTGTGTGTGTGTGTGTGTGTGTGTGTGCGTGTGCGTGTGTGCGTGTGTGCGTGTGCGTGTGTGCGTGTGCGTGTGCGTGTGCGTGTATGTGTGTGTGTGTGTGTTTGTGTGTGTACTCACCTAATTGTACTCACCTAATTGTGCTTGCGGGGGTTGAGCTCTGGCTCTTTGGTCCCGCCTCTCAACCGTCAATCAACTGGTGTACAGATTCCTGAGCCTATTGGGCTCTATCATATCTACATTTGAAGCTGTGTATGGAGTCAGCCTGCACCACATCACTTCCTAATGCATTCCATTTACTAACTACTCTGACACTGAAAAAGTTCTTTCTAACGTCTCTGTGGCTCATTTGGGTACTCAGCTTCCACCTGTGTCCCCTTGTTCGCGTCCCACCAGTGTTGAATAGTTCATCCTTGTTTACCCGGTCGATTCCCCTGAGGATTTTGTAGGTTGTGATCATGTCCCCCCTTACTCTTCTGTCTTCCAGTGTCGTAAGGTGCATTTCCCGCAGCCTTTCCTCATAACTCATGCCTCTTAGTTCTGGGACTAGTCTAGTAGCATACCTTTGGACTTTTTCCAGCTTCGTCTTGTGCTTGACAAGGTACGGGCTCCATGCTGGGGCCGCATACTCCAGGATTGGTCTTACATATGTGGTGTACAAGATTCTGAATGATTCCTTACACAGGTTCCTGAACGCCGTTCTGATGTTAGCCAGCCTCGCATATGCCGCAGACGTTATTCTCTTTATGTGGGCTTCAGGAGACAGGTTTGGTGTGATATCAACTCCTAGATCTTTCTCTCTGTCTGTTTCATTAAGTACTTCATCTCCTATTCTGTATCCTGTGCCTGGCCTCCTGTTTCCACTGCCTAGTTTCATTACTTTGCATTTACTCGGGTTGAACTTCAACAGCCATTTGTTGGACCATTCACTCAGTCTATCCAGATCATCTTGTAGCCTCCTACTATCATCCTCTGTTTCAATCCTCCTCATAATTTTTGCATCGTCGGCAAACATTGAGAGGAACGAATCTATACCCTCTGGGAGATCATTTACATATACCAGAAACAGTATAGGGCCAAGGACTGACCCCTGCGGGACTCCACTTGTGACGTCTCGCCAATCTGAGACCTCACCCCTCACACAGACTCGTTGTCTCCTGTTGCTTAGGTACTCCTCTATCCACCGGAGTACCTTCCCTCTCACTCCAGCCTGCATCTCCAACTTTCGCACTAGCCTCTTGTGTGGCACTGTATCAAAGGCTTTCTGACAATCCAAAAATATGCAGTCTGCCCACCCTTCTCTTTCTTGCCTTATTTTTGTTGCCTGGTCGTAGAATTCAAGTAACCCTGTGAGGCAGGACCTGCCATCCCTGAACCCATGTTGATGCTGTGTTACAAAGTTCCTTCGCTCCAGATGCTCCACTAGTTTTTTTCGCACAATCTTCTCCATCAGCTTGCATGGTATGCAGGTTAGGGACACTGGCCTGTAGTTCAGTGCCTCCTGTCTATCCCCTTTCTTGTATATCGGGACTACGTTAGCTGCTTTCCAAATATCTGGCAGTTCCCCTGTTGCCAGTGATTTGTTATACACTATGGACAGTGGTAGGCTCAGTTCTCTTGCTCCTTCCTTTAGAACCCAAGGGGAGATTCCATCTGGGCCTTTAGCCTTTGTCACGTCCAACTCTAGTAAACACTTCCTTACTTCCCCACTGGTAATCTCAAACTCTTCCAGTGGTTCCTGGTTAGCTATTCCCTCACTTACCTCTGGAATTTCTCCTTGCTCTAAGGTGAAGACATCCTGGAATTTCTTATTCAATTCCTCACACACTTCCTTGTCATTTGTAGTGAATCCTTCCGCCCTTATCCTTAATCTCATAACCTGTTCCTTTACTGTTGTTTTTCTCCTAATGTGGCTATGCAACAATTTAGGCTGAGTCTTTGCCTTGCTTGCGATGTCATTTTCGTATTGTCTTTCTGCCTCTCTTCTCATCCTGACATATTCATTCCTGGCATTCTGGTATCTTTCTCTGCTCTCCAGTGTCCTGTTATTCCTATAGTTTCTCCATGCCCTTTTACTTTGCTGCTTAGCTAGCCTACATCTTTGATTAAACCATGGGTTTCTCATCTTCATTTCACTGTTTTCCTTTTGGGCTGGGACAAACTTGTTTGCTGCTTCCTTGCACTTTTGCGTGATGTAATCCATCATATCTTGGGCCGTCTTTCCCCTGAGATCTGTTTCCCATGCTATATCTGTTAGGAATTTTCTTATCCCCTCATAGTTTCCCTTTCGGTATGCTAACCTTTTGGTTTCGGTATCCCTCCTCGAGTTCAATAACCCTTCTTCAATCAAGTACTCAAACACCAGTACACTGTGGTCGCTCATCCCTACTGGGTCCTCAAAACCGATTTCTCTTATGTCGGAGTCGTTCAGAGTGAAGACTAGGTCGAGTCTCGCTGGTTCGTCATTGCCTCTCATCCTTGTGGGTTCTCCGACATGCTGGGTTAAAAAGTTGCTTGACACCACCTCCAATAGTTTGGCTCTCCTCGTATCCTCGCCTCCATGCGGTTCCTTGTTCTCCCAGTCAATCTTTCCGTGATTGAAGTCGCCCATGATGAGCAGGTGGGATCTATTTCTACAGGCAGCAGAGGCTGCCCTCTCAATTATAGTGTTAACTGCCTTGTTGTTGTTTTCATACTCTTGACTGGGTCTCCTGTCATTTGGTGGAGGGTTGTATATTACTGCTACTACTATTCTTGGTCCTCCCATTGTTATGGTGCCTGCTATGTAGTCTCTGAACTCCTCGCAGCCCGGGATGGCCATCTCCTTAAAACTCCATTCCCTTCTCATGAGTAGGGCCACTCCGCCTCCTCCCCTACCTTCCCTCTCTTTCCTTATTACTGTGTACTCCTGGGGAAACACGGCATTCGTTATGATTCCAGAGAGTCTTGTTTCAGTGAGTCCGATTACATCTGGGTTAACTCCTTGTGCTCTTTCCCTTAGTTCACTTGTCTTGCTTGTGATCCCATCTATGTTCGAGTACATCACCCTGAAACTGACTCTCTTCTGCTTCTTTTCTGGGGGGGACCTTTGGGATCTGGGGTGAGTGGGAGCTGGGGGGACCTGGCATGGGGGGATTGGTGGAGGAGGGAGGGCTTGGGGTGGTGGGGAAGAGGGGGAGGGTTCAGGGGGTGGATAAGAGGGGGAGGGTACAGGGGGTGGAAAAGAGGGGGTGGGTAAGAGAGGGAGGGTTGGGGAAGCATGGGGGGAGGAGAGGCTGTGGGGGATAGGGGAGATGGGGGGGCTTGGGGGGAGAGAAAAGGGTGGAGGGCTTGGGGGGCGTGGGGGAAAAGGGAGGGCTGAGGTGGGTGAGGAAGAGGGGAGGGTTTAGGGGAGTGGGGGAGAGGGGAAGGCTTAGGTGGGGTGGAGGAGAATGGGGGGCTTAGGGGGGAGGGGGGGAAGGGAGGGCATGGGGGTGGGAGAGACGGGAAGGCATGTAGGAGAAGGTAGGGCATGGGGATGGGGGAGAAGGGAGGTCCCGGGGAGAGGGGTGAGGGGGAGAAGGGGGGTGAGTGGGGGGAGGGGGGTGGGTGGGGGGACGGTGCCCTAGGTGGGTACTTAGTGGGGGGCTGACAGGGGATGGGGCAGGTTGGGTGTCTGTTGGGTAGAATGTGGGGGTGGTGCCCCAATCCCTGTGGCTGTTGCACTGTTTGAGGAGGGTTCTCCACTTCCCTCTGGGATTGTAGGGTTCTGGGTTGTGGTACTCTGATTTCCTTCTCTCTCCCTGCGCTCCTTCCTCGCGTCTGATGTCTGTATTCTCTCTTCCCTTGTCATATCCCTCTGCAGGAATATTTTCTTCAACTTCTCTACACCTTTTAGACAACACTTCCTTGCTAACAGTTCCTCTTTCGCGATTTCGCTCATGAAAACCACCTTTATCATTCGGTCTCTGTCCTTGTTGTACTTTCCAAGCCTGAAAACCTTTTCAACATTTCGCTCAGCTCCCTCCATCCTTACCTCTTTAAGGATCTCTTTAATCATGTTTTTGTCCTTGTCTCTCCGCTCCTTTGGTCTGGTCCCTGTTTGTTCTTTAATGCCTGCTACTACTACTGCTCTATTTCTCTCTATCAGCCGGCTAGTACATCTAGCTGCTTCCTGAGAGGAAGCCACTTCCATGGCAACTTCCTTAACTGCAGACCTAGCTTCAGGGCTCTTTTTAAGCATTTCAGCAAATGAGATCTGGGTTGTGGTGGTCCCCTCCACAGTAGCATTCCCATCTCCCTGGGGGTACGGTTTGTGCCTGGTATTGTGGAAGAGTCTCGTTTAGGTATCTTATCTCCTCCTTTGCTGCCCTTAAATCATCTTGTAGGTTGGCTACTGTCTCCCTCATTACCCTCAGTCCTTCACTGAATTCATTCCGCATTTGCTGGAGTACTTCCTTCATCCAGTCTTCCTGTTCCCCCCCCCATCCTCTGTGTTTGTTACAGTTGCGAATGTCCTGCGTTTGGCAGTCAGAGTTCGTCTCCCTTCCATGATTTCCCTATGAGTGTGTGTGTGTGTGTGAGAGAGAGAGAGAGAGAGAGAGAGAGAGAGAGAGAGAGAGAGAGAGAGAGAGAGAGAGAGAGAGAGAGAGAGAGAGAGAGAGAGAGAGAGAGAGAGAGAGAGAGAGAGAGAGAGAGAGAGAGAGAGAGAGAGAGAGAGAGAGAGAGAGAGAGAGAGAGAGAGAGAGAGAGACAGAGAGACAGAGAGAGAGAGGGGGGGAAGGAGAGAGAGGGGGGAGGAAGAGAGAGAGGGGTGGGAGCGAGAGAGGGGAGGGAGAGAGAGAGGGGAGGGAGAGAGAGAGGGGAGGGAGAGAGAGAGGGGAGGGAGAGAGGGGGTGAGGGAGAGAGAGGGGGAGGGGGAGAGAGAGAGGGGGAGGGGGAGAGAGAGGGGGGAGGGAGAGAGAGGGGGAGGGGGAGAGAGAGAGGGGGAGGGGGAGAGAGAGAGGGGGAGGGGGAGAGAGAGAGGGGGAGGGGGAGAGAGAGGGGGGAGGGGGAGAGAGAGGGGGCGTGTGTGCGTGTGCGTGTGTGCGTGTGTGTGTGTGTGTGTGTGTGTGTGTGTGTGTGTGTGTGTGTGTGTGTGTGTGTGTGTGTGTGTGTGTGTGTGTGTGTGTGTGTGTGTGTGTGTGTGTGTGTGTGTGTGTGTGTGCGTGTGTAATTACCTATGTGTAATTACAAGATGAGAGCTACGCTCGTGGTGTCCCGTCTTCCCAGCACTCTTTGTCATTTAACGTAAAAAAAACATTGTTGGGCTTGACCTGGAGATCGTCAGAACTCCCGCGGTCGTCCCCACAACCTGGCCACGACTCTTCCTTTTTATAAAAATATGTCTGGATTTACAACCTCTCCTTCATTAGCGAACGACTTTGTGTATCGACCAAGTAGCCGCTTAAAGAAGAAGCTATTAGCAACAGGGTGGAACTCTGTACTGTGGGGCCGCGGAGGACGCTCCACAGCTGGGCTACGGGTGTGTGTGGACTCACCTAGTTGTATTTGCGGGGGTTGAGCTCTGGCTCTTTGGTCCCGCCTCTCAACTGTCAATCAACAGGTGTACAGATTCCTGAGCCTATTGGGCACTATCATATCTACATTTAAAACTGTGTATGGAGTCAGCCTCCACCACATCTTTGCCTAATGCATTCCACCTGTTAACTACTCTGACACTGAAAAAGTTCTTTCTAACGTCCCTGTGGCTCATTTGGGTACTCAGTTTCCACCTGTGTCCCCTTGTTCGTGTACCGCCAGTGTTGAATAGTTTGTCCTTGTCTACCTTGTCAATTCTCCTGATGATTATGTAGGTAGTGATCATGTCTCCCCTCTTACACTGTCTTCCAGTGTGTGTGTGTGTACTCACCTAGTTGTGCTTGCGGGGGTTGAGCTCTGGCTCTTTGGTCCCGCCTCTCAACCGTCCCTGAGTCTATTGGGTTCTATCATATCTACACTTGAAACTGTGTATGGAGTCAGCCTCCACCACATCACTTCCTAATGTATTCCATTTATTAACTACTCTGACACTGAAAAAATTCTTTCTAACGTCTCTGTGGCTCATCTGGGTACCAAGTTTCCACCTGTGTCCCCTTGTTCGTGTCCCACCCGTGCTGAAGAGTTTGGCTTTGTCCACCCTGTCAATTCCCCTGAGAATTTTGTAGGTGGTTATCATGTCTCCCCTTACTCTTCTGTTTTCCAGGGATGTGAGGTTCAGCTCCTTTAGCCTTTCCTCGTAGCTCAATCCTCTCAGTTCCGGGACGAGCCTGGTGGTATACCGTTGAATCTTCTCTAATTTTGTCTTGTGTTTAACTAGGTATGGACTCCAGGCTGGGGCTGCATACTCCAGGATTGGTCTTACATAAGTGGTATACAGGGTTCTGAAAGATTCCTTACACAAGTTTCTAAAGGCAGTTCTTATGTTGGCCAGTCTAGCATATGCCGCTGATGATATTCTTTTGATGTGGGCCTCTGGGGACAGGTTCGGTGTGATATCAACCCCCAGATCCTTCACTCTATTTGACTCTTGCAGGATTTCCCCTCCCAGATGATACATTTGTGTTCAGCCTCCTGCTCCCTTCGCCTAATTTCATCACCTTACACTTTACCGAGTTGAACTTTAGCACCCATTTTTTAGACCTTTCCTCTAATTTATCCAGGTCATCCTGTAGTCTCTGTCTATCTTCATCCGTCTTGATTCTTCTCATAATTTTTGCATCATCAGCAAACATTGAGAGGAATGAGTCTAAACCCTCCGGAAGATCGTTCACATATATTAGAAACAGGATGGGTCCAAGTACTGAGTCCTGTGGGACTCCGCTTGTGACATCTCGCCACTCTGATGTCTCACCCCTCACCGTTACTCGCTGTTTCCTGTTGTTTAAGTACTCCCTTATCCACTGGAGCACCTTCCCTTTTACTCCTGCCTGTTGCTCCAACTTTTTTAACAGCCTTTTATGGGGTACTGTGTCAAAGGCTTTTTGGCAATCCATGAAAATGCAGTCGGCCCACCCTTCTCTTTCCTGCCTAATTTTTGTTGCCTGGTCATAAAATTCTTTTAAACCTGTGAGGCACGATTTACCATCCCTGAACCCATGTTGGTGGTGCTTTACAAAGTTATTTCCCTCCAGATGCTCTACGAGCCTTTTCCTCACGATCTTCTCCATCACCTTGCATGGCATACAAGTTAAGAAAACTGGCCTGTAATTCAGTGCCTCTTGCCTGTCACCCTATTTGTATATTGGGAGCACGTTAGCTGTCTTCCAACTTTCTGGTAAGTCTCCTGATTCCAGTGACCTGTTATACACCATAGAGAGTGGCACACGTAGTGCTTCTGCACCTTTCTTTAGTATCCATGGTGATATTCTGTCAGTCCCAACAGCCTTTGTCATGTGGGACATTTGGGGCTTGACTCTATTTATTTAAATATTAATGTAATGAAATTCTATTACGAAGGACCACCCGCTTTTATAGTAAAGAGGGAAACTAATAAAATATGATCATTAGAAAATTCCTAGATGAACCAGTAACTATGGATGTGGGAACCGACCTGTGAGATTTATATTTATTTAATTTATATGAATTTATATTTACGTTAATTTATATACTTCGATAGCAATTTGTATAATGATAAGTGGACTGTATTTCTGCAATAATCTCATAATCTCACAAATCGATCCTCTACACATTAGGGGGGTTTATTAAATTAATATATGCAGCCAATCAAACTACAGGAATAGACTACATACATTGAAAAGGTTCCTTATCTTATAGTACAGCAGGTTAGTCCACCAGGTATAACTAGGGGGTAGACACCAAATTATCCTCTTTGAGGCAGCTTCCATCACCCAGTAACTGGTGCACAAAGTCTTGCTTCCTCGTCTTGACCTGTCAAAAGGGCGCTAACCGTGAAGCCAGATACCTATATATGACAAGCTATATCAGAGAAAATACTGTACATGGAACATTGAAGACCTGGCTTAATTACCTTTAGTTTGAGGCTTCCACGTGCTCTAACCGGTTCACCCTATATAATGACATTAATGGCCATAAATGAAAGATACTGGGTTTCGGAAAGAACACTTAACACTTTCGCGCTATCTGGACGCGCCGGCGCGTCCCGTTTCGTCTAACGCTAACGCATAGTGGACATAAAGTTGAGTCCTCTTTTAAAATATTTGTATAAAATTCAATTTTTATCCGATTTACTTTGGGTTTGTTTCAAACTGCGCGCTATGAGGCTCTCTTTCTCACCACTAGGCTGCATGGTACAATAAGTTCATGAAAGGTGTGGATAACTTCGATCAAATGGTATTTTGTCCCAAACGGGTTGCAGGTGGGTGACTTTAGCCGTTTATACTGGTAATGCTTCCCCCATATCATGTATTATATGCATATGTCTGTTTAGGGAATTTTATTCCGATCAATATACAACCAAAAATAACTGTGTGCAACAAGTATAAACTTGACAAACATAACAAAAGTAAAAACATTTCGTGTGTGTTTGACGCTCACTGATATGTTCCAGCGTTGTTTTATATTTGGCGCTATTCTAACTTACGCTTTGTTGATATTTTTTACCTATGGGCACATAGAACATTCTATTGCGAACACATTGACACAAAAATGAATGACGTACATAGAAAATTAATGTCATGAGAGTGAAATAAGTATAAACTTTCAAAGCGCCGTGCGTCGTCCCGTCACCGATACCGGGTAACAATTTCACCACTTCCCACACTCTTGCGGGCGGGCCGCATCATTATTCTACGCTTATATTCATATCACCGTGTTGGGAATTTCATTGCGAGTCCATTGATACCAAAATTAACGCTGTAGAATAAGTGTGGAGGTGATTACAATCCCAAGAGTAAAAACATTTTGTTGCTGATGGGCGCTCACGGCGAGTCATCTTCGTAGTTATTTATTTGGTGCTGGTATCCCTATACGTTTCGTGACTTTTTTTACTGATGTTCTTCTAGAGAATTTTATTGCGAACACGTTGGTACCAAAATGAAATACGTAGCATGAGAACTAAGGTCAGAAGAGTAAAAAGAGTATACACATTTTTGTTTTTACGCTTAAGCGATAAAAACGCCGCGCGCACATTCGGTTGGCTGAGTGACCTTCGCGGAAAGTGCGAAAGTGTTAACTTGATTTGTTGACAGCGTGTTGAAAATGGTACACCCTTGGTTTCCATAACACTACGTCCAAGTAAAATTAACAGGAGCCGAATTTGCTCCCGTGAGCCTCTGGTCTAGTATAAACAACAATGGCTGCCCTCCTTCCTCCACTGATGCCTGGCTTACATTGTCCAGATTTCAGAAAGTGATAGAAGGGTCACATTTACTCTACTTTAATATTGATAATTAAGTTAATTTATATAAGATGTTTTTATGATGGTAAAGTCCAAAGACTAATGTATTTAAGAATAATTCCCACCATAATAGGTGGTGAATTATAATAGTGTGTGGTGATGATATCCCGTTTTCTTTAGACGGTAATTCCACTACAAGTTACGTTTTCTATGGGTTAACTTGTTTATACAACACAGCTATTATCTGTCTGTATGATATATTAAATGGTGTCGGATTTTCCGACAATGGATAAATACTAGAGAATATGATCACTTATATAAATTAATGGGCTGTATAATTTAACTGAATCAAAGCCTCAAACACCTACATTGGGGGAGTATTACTGGAACTTCCTATATGTCCAGGAACTAGTGTGGTTCGTGCACCAGTTCATTATCCAATAATCTAATCCTATGACCAATTATAGAATCATTATATTTATCACGAATAAGAACATAGATTATAACATGAGAAATTAATAATTATAATAAACACATGTCAATCCAAAGAAACAGTGCTCTGCATGAATAATACTACAGATAATGGAATTTAAGGAATACGGAAAGGGTCTTAGCTTGAAGACGATTTCCCAGAAGTCGGTTACGACTCATCCTCGGAATCTCCTGGACTCATCATGGAACACTGGGAGATGATTAACACGGGAAATGACAGCTCGGAGAATTCTTCACACACGCTCTAAATCAAATTATATTCAGTAGCAACAGATTAAGCTGCTAGATATCTATGTTCAAGAAAATTAAATTAAATAATGGAGGTAAATAATAACGTGGGTTTTTTTATAGTCGCTCTGCGTGACGACAAGCTACCCAGCTATAACCCCCTCCTAAATGATGCATCAAATGGGAATAAAGGTACTTAGCTAATAGGGCACTGTGTAAGTTAAGGCTTGCCGAAGTTCGCGTCCTAGGTTCAGGCGTCGTTGTAACGAACACGTGGTGTCGAGCCTAGCCTAGATGTTGACGCGCTTATCTGACCGGTCACGTTGTGCTACACGGAACAAATTTAACAGGTTCCTGGCTGAATGTCAAATTAAATCTCTTGACAATTCAACACGATGTGTAAAGTGACACTGACACCAGCTAAGTTGTTGTCTGCAAAGGTTCTTCACACCTCACAGTGGCGACTTTCATCTGGAGCTCTTGGTGGCGTCTACCCTGGTGGCTTGGGTAATGGCGTCTCTCTCTGAGCGCGTCGCCTCATGTACTCGCGTCTCCCCTGCCCCGCTCCGCGTCCCGCGTTTGATACACAAATTATTTACTACTAATATTATCATGTCTCGCAGTTGTGATTGAAATGCTCGGATAAGGACGGGTTTATTATTCAGAGGAGTTAAATATTATTATTTGCCCGTTTTACGATGGTAAACAAGCAATGGAGATGAATTAAAGTCTCTCCAGGGCATTCACACGTGACGTTAAATTTATTACCAGATAACAGTTATAACTATAAACGCTCTATTTGGCATTAGTTGGGGATCAGTTTATCTGTAAATAATTATCACACATAACACTGTTGTTTTATAGAGAATCAAATTCAATTCTCAGACACACTGGATATAGTTGTGTTTATTATAATGGCATCTGACGCAATACTGGCGTCTGGTGATGTAAGAATTCTAGCCTTATTGTACAGATGTAATTATTAGTACATGTGAACTCTACGTTTGGTTAATTTTAATTACTACAATGATTAGTAGATTTAGTAATAATTAATAATAATACAACAGTGTTGTATTTAGTGTTGGAAATTTCCAACATAACACCGGGGGGGAGAGTTTTAGGGTCGCAGTGTAATGTGGAGTACTGACACACCTATCCCGAAGTTGATATTAATATTAGTATGTTAGTACACACATAACGAATGTCCCGTATTTGTCAAGGACATACAAGAAACTTAAGTCTTGCTGATTTCATGTTAAATGGAACTTGTTATTATGAATTACCTAAAGCTGATAACTAAGAACTTACACTAGACTCTATGACTGGTGTCGCTATGACATGTAATGTGTATGTTACAAAATCTCAAAGTCTGCAAACTCTCAGATACTCTAGATAAATAATGTTATTTATAGCCTATTCAACAATTAAAGATTTAAATCACACAATTCAAACAACAGAATCTACGGTGATGAGAATGTCCTGGGTCATAGTAACTTTTAATGGTTTGTTACTTGACATCACACCACAGTATCATCATAGTTATCTAAATTGGATGTAAAAGGAATTACTCTTGGTCAGAGCTGTAATAGGCTTGCAGTTTCCGCTTACATTGTTGAGCAGCAGCTCTAGTGAGGCGGTTGCTCGGAGGATCCGAATTACTGTCCTCGGAAACTACTGGGGAAGCTAGCTCGGGTTGATACTCTCGTTCAGCCAATTCGAGAGGAACGAGCTTCTCTAAAGTTTTTAGAGTAGTGTTGCCTCGGCATAAAACTTTCACTACTCTCAGGACACCTTGATGATCTGGATGAATGGCAACAATTTTGCCTATGGGCCACTCTGACCTTGGTCCATCACTGTCGACTAGTACTAGGTCCCCTGGTTTTAGTTGCACTTTATTATAAGGACTCGAAGCTCCATAGTGGTACTCTCGTAGAGCTGTGAGGTACTCTCGAGTCCACACCTCATTCCACCTGTTAATAACCCCTGAGAGATGCTGGTAGCTTTCCACCAAGTCACCTCTGGTCACATGTGACGGGTCTACGGGGTCCTCTTCGGCTAAAGGGATGAGAGGGCTCAGTAGACCTCCATGGATCAAGTGTGAGGGACTCAGAGGTTCTCTCTGGGTGAAATCATCAGACAGGTATGTTAATGGGCGGTTATTGATTCGCGCCTCGATATCCACAACAATGGTTTGGAGCTCGGAGTAACTGACCCTTTGTCTGTGTAAAGTTTTTCTTAAACACTTCTTGACTGTGCCTATCATTCGCTCATAGAACCCACCTTGCCAAGGGGCTCTTGGTGCTATAAATTTCCAGTGACATTGTCGTCTCTGCAGGACTGACTGTACTTCTGGGTGATTCCAGACTTCTCGTAGACAAGCTTCTCCTGCCACAAAATTGGAACCATTGTCCGATATCATTAATTTGGGACAAGATCTGCGAGCAGCAAATCTGCGGAAGGCCTGGAGGAAGGCTTCAGCACTCATATCTGAAGTCACTTCTAAATGTACGCCTCTGGTTGTAGCACACGTAAAGAGACAAATGTATGCTTTCACTGGTATCTTGTCTGGGTTGCCAGTGAGAAGTAAGGCTCCTGTGTAATCAACACCAGTGGTTTCAAAGGGACGAAGATGAACCACTCTTTCCTCAGGGAGTGGTGGAGGTCCTGGGTAAGGACATACTCTAGCACGTATCTTTTACAGATTACACAGAATTTAATTATTGACTTAACTGTCTGACGACCTTGAGGAAGCCAGTACTTTTGTCTAAGGTCGGTGAGAGTATCTAACACTCCACCATGTAATGTACCATATTGATGGTGATGTAAAACAAGAAGTTTAGTGATGACGTGGTGACGAGGTAAAAGAATTGGATTCTTTGTGTCCAAATCAATTTTTGCATGAAGCAAACGTCCTCCACATCTTAGTATATTATGAGTGTTGGCATCTGTTACGAACCCGGATCCAGCGTCCGAGCACGGAGCAGTGACGACCGCACCATCTGTGGGTCGGCTCCCGAAACCCCCTCCAAACGGACGACGACACCTGGTGAGGACGACGAGTACTGGCCACAAGGGCCGGTTTCCAGTCCTGTGCAGCTCACAACACAGCCGCTGCTGACCTCTGGTGAGGTGAAGCTCAGACAACTGCGCCATCTATGGAGTGGATAGGTGCCCAGCAAACAATTTTAGGTTGCCACAACATATCTGGAAAGTATTTGAAAGTATTGGAAACGTTTGTTTTATCGTATCAGATACGATATTGTGTGTGGACTTAAATAGGTTTCCAAAACTTATAACCAAGACATATGTATCTAACACTAATTTGAGATGTTGTGGCAACTTTACACTCCTAACATGAGTCATTCATAATCCATTCATATACCAATATGAATCTCTTATGAAAGGTTTGAGCCAATAATCTGAACCCTTTTCACATCGTTGTGTTTAAAGTTAAATTTATTGAAATTAAATTATATTTTATATTATATTATTTTTATTATATTTTATATTATATTATTATTTTCAATTTAAATATTAAAACCAATTTAAGGGTAAAAAAAATCTAATAATTTATATTTCTTTTATTATTTACTAACAATTATAATTATTTACTAACGGAGAGAGGGGAGGCTGTACGGCGGAGAGTGGCGGCTGTGGCGGACAGTGGCGGCGGTGGCGGCGGTGGCGGATAGTGGCGGCGGGCGGACAGTGGCGGCGGCGGGCGGACAGTGGCGGCGGCGGGCGGACAGTGGCGGCGGCGGGCGAACAGTGGCGGCGGCGGGCGGACAGTGGCGGCGGCAGGCGGACAGTGGCGGCGGCGGGCGGACAGTGGTGGCGGCGGGCGGACAGTGGAGGCGGCGGGCGGACAGTGGTGGCAGCGGGCGGACAGTGGTGGCGGCGGGCGGACAGTGGTGGCGGCGGGCGGACAGTGGTGGCGGCGGGCGGACAGTGGTGGCGGTGGCAGACAGTGGTGGCGGTGGCGCACAGTGGTGGCGGTGGCGGATAGTGGCGGCGGGCGGACAGTGGCGGCGGTGGCGGACAGTGGCGGCGGTGGCGGATAGTGGCGGCTGTGGCGGATAGTGGCGGCGGGCGGACTGTGGCGGCTTTGGCGGCGGTGGTGGACAGTGGCGGCGGGCGGACAATGGCGGCGGCGGGCGGACAGTGGCGGCGGCGGGCGGACAGTGGCGGCGGCGGGCGGACAGTGGCGGCGGCGGGCGAACAGTGGCGGCGGCGGGCGGACAGTGGCGGCGGCGGGCGGACAGTGGCGGCGGCGGGCGGACAGTGGCGGCGGCGGGCGGACAGTGGAGGCGGCGGGCGGACAGTGGTGGCGGCGGGCGGACAGTGGTGGCGGCGGGCGGACAGTGGTGGCGGCGGGCGGACAGTGGTGGCGGCGGGCGGACAGTGGTGGCGGTGGCAGACAGTGGTGGCGGTGGCGCACAGTGGTGGCGGTGGCGGATAGTGGCGGCGGGCGGACAGTGGCGGCGGTGGCGGATAGTGGCGGCGGTGGCGGCTGTGGCGGATAGTGGCGGCGGGCGGACTGTGGCGGCTTTGGCGGCGGTGGTGGACAGTGGCGGCGGGCGGACAATGGCGGCGGCGGGCGGACAGTGGCGGCGGCGGGCGGACAGTGGCGGCGGCGGGCGGACAGTGGCGGCGGCGGGCGAACAGTGGCGGCGGCGGGCGGACAGTGGCGGCGGCGGGCAGACAGTGGCGGCGGCGGGCGGACAGTGGTGGCGGCGGGCGGACAGTGGAGGCGGCGGGCGGACAGTGGTGGCGGCGGGCGGACAGTGGTGGCGGCGGGCGGACAGTGGTGGCGGCGGGCGGACAGTGGTGGCGGCGGGCGGACAGTGGTGGCGGTGGCAGACAGTGGTGGCGGTGGCAGACAGTTGTGGCGGTGGCACAGAGTGGTGGCGGTGGCGGATAGTGGCAGCGGGCGGACAGTGGCGGCGGGCGGACAGTGGCGGCAGTGGCGGATAGTGGCGGTGGGCGGACAGTGGTGTCGGGCGGACAGTGGCGGTGGTGGCGGATAGTGGCGGCGGGCGGACAGTGGCGGCGGGCGGACAGTGGCGGCGGTGGCGGCGGGCAGACAGGGCGGCGGCGGGCGGACAGTGGCAGCGGGAGGACAGTGGCGGTGGTGGCGGATAGTGGCGGCGGGCGGACAGTGGCGGCTGTGGCGGATAGTGGCGGCGGGCGGACCGTGGCGGATTTGGCGGCGGTGGTGGACAGTGGCGGCGGGCGGACAGTGGTGGCGGCGGGCGGACAGTGGCGGCGGCGGGCGGACAGTGGCGGCGGCGGGCGGACAGTGGCGGCGGCGGGCGGACAGTGGCGGCGGCGGGCGAACAGTGGCGGCGGCGGGCGGACTGTGGTGGCGGCGGGCGGACAGTGGAGGCGGCGGGCAGACAGTGGAGGCGGCGGGCGGACAGTGGAGGCAGCGGGCGGACAGTGGAGGCGGCGGGTGGACAGTGGTGGCGGCGGGCGGACAGTGGTGGCGGCGGGCGGACAGTGGTGGCGGCAGGCGGACAGTGGTGGCGGCGGGCGGACAGAGGTGGCGGTGGCAGACAGTGGTGGCGGTGGCGGACAGTGGAGGCGGTGGCGGACAGTGGCGGCGGTGGCGGACAGTGGCGGCGGTGGCGGACACTGGCGGCTGTGTCTGGCGGTGGTGGCGGGCGGTGGCGGGTGGCGGCATCTGTGATGAGTGGTGGCGGCTGGCGGTGGTGGGTGGTGGCGGCGGTGTTGGTGGGTGGTGGTGGCGGCGGTGGTGGTGGGTGGTGGTGGCGGCGGCGGCTGGTGGTGGTGGGTGGTGGTGGTGGCAGCTGGTGGCGGTGATGGCGGCTGGTGGTGGTGGTGGCAGTTGGTGACGGTGATGGCGGCTGGTGGTGGTGGTGGTGGCGGCTGGTGGTGGTGGCAGCTGGTGGCGACTGGTGGCGGTGATGGCGGCTGGTGGTGGTGGTGGTGGTGATGGCGGCTGGTGGCGGGCGGTGGCGGGCGGTGGCGGCTTGTAGCGGCTGGTGGTGACGGCGGTGGTGGGTGGTGGTGGGTGGTGGTAGCGGCTGTGGTGGGTGGTGGCGGTGGTGTCGGCGGCGGCTGTGGTGGGTGGTGGCGGCGGCGGCGGTGATGGGTGGTGGCGGCGGCGGTAGTGGTGGGTGGTGGTGGCGGCGGCGGTGATGGGTGGTGGCGGCGGTGGTGGTGGGTGTTGGTGGCGGCGGCGGCTGGTGGTGGTGGTGGGTGGTGGCGGCGGGTGGCGGTGGTGGATGGCAGTGGCTGGTGGCGGGTGGCGGCTGGTGGTGGGTGGTGGCGGCGGGTGGTGAGTGGCGGTGGCGGGTGGCGGTGGCTGGTGGTGGGTGGCGGTGGCTGGTGGTGGGTGGCGGCTGGTGGCGGGTGGTGGCGGGTGGCGGCTGGTGGTGGGTGGTGGCGGGTGGCGGCTGGTGGTGGGTGGCGGCTGGTGGTGGGTGGCGGGTGGCGGCGGGTGGTGGGTGGTGGCGGCGGGTGGTGAGTGGCGGGTGGTGAGTGGCGGTGGTGGGTGGCGGTGGCTGGTGGCGGGTGGCGGCTGGTGGTGGGTGGTGGCGGGTGGCGGCTGGTGGTGGGTGGTGGCGGGTGGCGGCTGGTGGTGGCGGGTGGCGGCTGGTGGTGGGTGGTGGCGGCGGGTGGTGAGTGGCGGTGGTGGGTGGCGGTGGCTGGTGGCGGGTGGCGGCTGGTGGCGGGTGGTGGCGGGTGGCGGCTGGTGGTGGGTGGTGGCGGGTGGCGGCTGGTGGTGGGTGGCGGGTGGCGGCGGGTGGTGGGTGGTGGCGGCGGGTGGTGAGTGGCGGTGGTGGGTGGCGGTGGCTGGTGGCGGGTGGCGGCTGGTGGTGGGTGGTGGCGGGTGGCGGCTGGTGGTGGCGGGTGGCGGCTGGTGGTGGGTGGTGGCAGGGGGCGGCTGGTGGTGGGTTGTGGCGGGTGGCGGCTGGTGGTGGGTGGCGGCTGGTGGTGGGTGGCGGATGGCGGCGGGTGGCGGCTGGTGGTGGGTGGCGGCGGGTGGCGGCTGCTGGTGGGTGGTGGCAGGTGGTGGCTGGTGGTGGGTGGTGGCGGGTGGAGGCTGGTGGTGGGTGGCGGCTGGTGGTGGGTGGTGGCGGGTGGCGGCTGGTGGTGGGCGGCGGGTGGTGGCGGGTGGCGGCTGGTGGCGGCCAGCTGGGACACACCCTTCACCACTGAAGGTCTGAGCACAACTAACCATGTCTCTCTCACCACCAGAACAGTGTTGCCAGCTCGCGCTCTCAAAATGTTTCCTTCAAAGATTGTATATTATCTTTGAACAACAAGTTTGATTATCAAGGAAATAATGCATATATTATTGTCACATT
This sequence comes from Procambarus clarkii, assembly GCF_040958095.1. Taxonomy (NCBI): domain Eukaryota; kingdom Metazoa; phylum Arthropoda; class Malacostraca; order Decapoda; family Cambaridae; genus Procambarus; species Procambarus clarkii. Next base: position 10,589,666 of record NC_091196.1, read on the forward strand.
AATACTGTGCAATATCTTATTACATTCCTGCTAAATAATTATAATTTGAAACAGGACAAAAAATCCAACATATATATAAAAACCAACATTAGAGATCACGAGGCCTAGGCCTCACCTGTGACCACACATCCTGCCTCCCTGGCCTGCTACCCTCTCACACCTCACACTCTTAACTCTCTCATAATCACTCTCACTCTCTTACTCTGTCACTCTTACTCTCTGTCACTCTTACTCTCTGTCACTCTTACTCTGTCACTCTTACTCTCTGTCACTCTTACTCTGTCACTCTTACTCTCTGTCACTCTTACTCTGTCACTCTTACTCTCTATCACTCTTACTCTGTCACTCTTACTCACTCTCAGTCACCCTTACCCATTCATACTCACTCTCTCACTCTTACTCTCATACTCTTACTCTCAATTACTCTTACTCTCAATCACTCTTACTCCCAATCACTCCTACTCCCAATCACTCCTACTCTCAATCACTCCTACTCTCATTCTTACTCTTACTCCCAATCACTCTTACTCTCAATCACTCTTATTCTCATTCTTACTCTTACTCTCACTCTTACTCTTACTCCCAATCACTCTTACTCTCAATCACTCTTACTCTCATTCTTACTCTTACTCACTCTTACTCTCAATCACTCTTATTCTCATTCTTACTCCTACTCTCACTCTAACTCCTACTCCCAATCACTCATACTCCCAATCACTCTTACTCTCAATCACTCCTACTCCCAATCACTCTTACTCTCAATCACTCTTACTCTCAATCACTCTTACTCTCAATCACTCTTACTCTCAATCACTTTTACTCTCACTAACTCTCAATCACTCTTACTCTCATACTCACCCTTACTCTCAATCACTTTACTCTCACTCTTACTCATTCTGTCACCCTTACTCTCACTCTTACTCACTCTGTCACTCTCAGTCACTCTTACTTATACTCACTCTTACTCACACTTACACACTCTCTGGCACTCTCACTCACCTTCAGTCACTCTTACTCACTCTTACCCACTCTCGCTCACTCTTACTCACTCTAGTTAATAAGAACACGCCAATATAAGACAACAAAACGTTTTCAGATTCTTTCTCACCACTTTCCAGCAACTTTTATAATTTATATAAATTATCTTAGGGAATAATACATAAATTATATATTTAAACATGATATTAGTCTTTAGTGGAATGCATAAGGAGTCAAATTGTGTTAAAAAGAGCGATTTTTAGAAAATTTGGAAAACTACTTTTTTCTGTTCATATTATAACTAAATGGATTTTAAAGGTTTCACTCAGCCAATATATATCATTCACAATTTATTAATGAATTTTACAAAAAAACACCATAAATTTTATATTTAAACATGTAAAAACTATTTGTTTTACATTTGGAAGAAAATAATTGTAGAAAAACAATTTATAATTAAACCTTTGTGTTTGGATTTTTTGAGTAAAAGTTTCTCAAAGGCTCTCCTGCACCATTCTCAATGCAAATCATTCCCACACCTATGGGAAGAGATAGGCGAACGTTGTGTAGATGATTTGTGTTTGCTGGGTGGGCGTTTGTGTCTGAGCCTGTAAGTGAGGTGTTTTAGTGTCCCTGTTATTGATGACGTGTCTGCTTACAGAGTCGACCTGGGACTGCTGTGATGGAAGTTGAGTCAGTCTACCCAAGGCAGCCGTCTCCATACCTTGTGCTTTGCTGCAGCAGCTGTGAAGTCGTCCCCCGGAAGAACACTGTGGTGTTACCCTGTCAGTGGAGTGGCAGTAGAAGGATTACCCGGGACCGACTGCTGGAGACGATTATCCACTGGGGTACTGAGGACAGGAGAGTGATTTGTGGTATCACACGAGGCTCCTGACTAGGGCGCTACCCTAGTATCGCTCGTGGGGTGGCCTGACCAGCCTTGCTGATCCGGAACCTGCCAGCAGACCTGCTGGACTTGTGGTTGACGGCCTCCACGGCGGTGCCCCCAGTGGAACTGTGTTTTGGCTGGCCTGTGTTTGGGGTAGACTCAGCTTGGTCGAAGGATTCGTCAAGAGACCACGAAAGCACCGAGCACTCAGCACCGAGAGTCTGCATCCAGAGTCTTCAGCAGAAGACGATTGTGTATTTCCCCTGTACAGTGTTAATACCCCTCCCCCTGTGCACTCTTTTATATATTATTTATTTGGTGATGGTAATAATTATAGTCTTAAGTTCTTAACTTTCTTTCCCTTCCCCCTTTAAGTTTCTTGCGTCACGGATCACATCCCTTGAAAGCCACTACTGGCTTGGGGTCGGATACAACTTCCTCTAACAACATCAGAGTAAGAACCCCGTTGCGTCCCGAGAGGGCCGTAATCATACCGCCGCATCATACCAGATACCTAGAGACTTAGTTAATTTATCTGGAAGATTTTCATATTCGCTTCCATATGTCTCTTGTTGTGCACGTTTGATCCAGTAGAGGATAGGATTGGGAAACTTATGTCGAATTCCTATCTTCGCAAGAAAGTCAAACACATGTGCAGTCACTCTTAATAACTTACTTAAGTTAGAATAATTGTGAAGATCAATGGCTAAGATTCGTTGAGGCTCTGGTTCTTTCATGGGAGTGGTGATATTGGTCACTATGACTTGTGGCTTTTGTTTGGGCCACTGACCACCAACAAGCCATGAAGGTCCATTGAACCACAGCGAAGACTTGATAAGTTGTTTTATCGTTAACCCTCGAGATAAATAATCTGCAGGATTGTCCTTAGTAGGAACATGTCTGAATTTATATCCAGCAGATAACTCATGAATTTCCCAATCACGATTACTGACGTAGGGAGTCTTGTTGTTGTTGTTTCTTACCCATTGTAAGACGGCCTCGTTGTCTGACCACACGACAATCTCACCAAAGTGGATATTATTGAGTGTCTTTGTCAGGCAATGAGCCAATCTCACTCCCGCCAGCAATGCAGTCAACTCCATTTGAGGTAAAGATCTCTTCTTAATGGGAGCAACTCTTGCTTTAGATGTGAGCAAAATTGATTGTGCACTATTAATTAAGTAGGCTACAGCGCCATATGCTTTGCCAGAGGCATCGCAGAAAACGTGCAAATTGGTGGGTAAGTTTGGTCCTGAAGCATTACGAAAAAATTTCAAAACACCTAACTGATTAAAATCCGTTGAGAGTATCTGCCATTTAGCTTGTAACTCACTTGGTAACGGATCATCCCATCCCATATGTTTCTGCCAGCACTCCTGCATTAGGAGTTTGTCCCTTATTAAGATAGGACTAAGTAAGCCTAAAGGGTCAAATGGTTGACTGACAAACGAGAGCAGTGTTCTCATGGTAAGGGTTGAGTTATCAGTTTGTACTGACTTGACATTCATCTCGTCAGTACTGGTGTTCCATTCCATGCCTAGAACCTTTAATTGATTGGGTACCTGATAACCTGGAAATTCTTTCTCGATTACCTGGTTGAGTAATTCATTATTTGAGGCCCATGACTGTAGTGGCATATTGGCCCCTAATAGTTCACGGGTAGCCTCATGGTAGATTTCTACCAAATTAGTTTGATCATTAGTTGTTCCCTGGAAATTGTCGACATACAAGTTGTCGCTAATGCCTGCCTTATAAGGGCTATTTGATTTCCTCAAATGTGTGTCTAATGTTGCTTGCGAAAGAAACGGTGAGGACGTAGCTCCGAATAATACTGAGGCAAAACGATATGTGATGATATCACTGTTAGGATCCAGTGGGTCCTTAATCCAGAGAAATTTTGTGTAGTTACGATCTTCCTCCTGCAAACCTACCCGGAGGAAAGCTTTGCTGATATCAGCAGTATAGGCGAAAATACCAGTGCGAAATCGTAACAGCACATCATGTAGCCTTTGTGTTAGGCTAGGTCCCGTTTGGAGACATTCATTTAAAGACACACTGCTTGGCTTTACTTTAGCACTACAGTTAAAGACAATACGAATAGGTGTTGTCAATGAGTCTTTCACCACAGCGTGATGAGGTAAATAATGACCTATTTTTCGGTCATCGTTATCAACAACTTCAATAAATTTACTGTTAAGTTGTTGTTGGATGAGTTGATGATACATGTTCAGTTTGTCTGGCTACTTCTGTAGTCGTGCTAATTGAGACTGCAATTGTGAGGCTGCCATAAAATAATTAACTGGAAGTTGTGGATGATTCAACTTCCATGGGAGTCTTACCCAGTATTGTTTGTTTTTATAGACAACTGTATCCAGATAATGCTGGTAAGTCCACATATCATCAGGGCTTGGTTGTTCAGGGATAATACCTAAAGTGTCTAAATCCCACAAACGATGTACAGGTGGATCAGACTCAACATCTTCAGATATCTCTCTGAAACGTAGAGGTGACTGTTCCAAGCCTAGTCACGCCACTATTATGATATTAGATTGTTGGTTTGTTGACGCTGGATTTTGTTGGAAAAGCACCGGTCCCGTAAGCAATTTGCCTCCAGCAGACGACAACAAATTCATTCCATGTTGTCTGGTGCATCCAGTTATAAATTTGTAATAATGATCCGCGCCTATAAGTATTCCAACATCAGTGAGGCAGTCAGAATTTATTTTATAATCTGCTAGCCTCATGCGGTTTCGTTTAAGATGTCTCGCAGTGCGAGCTAACCCTGTGACCTGTAGGTCTGTAGGAAGTTTATCTACTACTACCGCTTGTATTGGACTAGTGGAAAATCCGAGTCTCACTAATACCTTAACTACTTGGTATTCACGAGGTCCACTATTGGTCAAGAAACCAGAAATGTTTAACTTCACACTTTAGGCAGGTTTTAAATTTAACTGCTCTACTAACAGTTGTGTAATGAAGGTTTTCTGTGATCCTTGATCAAAAAGACCTCTAGTGTTAACTCTAGATCTTCGGTTTATTAGTCTAAGTTGAGCTGTAGGCAGAGTGGTATTATTGCCTGACTCAGTAGCAAGTACATTTACTTCTTGATGCACTTTGCAATATTGCACTGCGGTAGAATTCGTGGAATTCTCCCCAGTGGTTATGGTTGGTGTAGAAGATTTTCTACATAAGGCGTAGTGATGTACACCTTGGTTGCATCTGTTGCAGGAACGTAGCTGCACTACACATTTTTTGGGATCATGAGAGCCCATGCACTTGGTGCACTTGTGTATTTCTTGCAACCTTTTAATCCTAGTATTATAAGTAGGATAAACAGAGCATTGGTAGGTGGCATGTCCTTGATTACAAAACAGACACCTTCTCTGGTTAATTGACTTGGTCTCTTTAGTAGACAAGTCATTGGTTATCTCAGAAGGAGACACCGAATAAGTACCTACATTTCCACTTCTTTTCCCAGTGGATGGAGTAGTCTTGGATTTATATTTACTAGACATATTCAAAGTCGGTTTGGGTTTGACAGAAGTGTCAGTATTAGTTGGTTTAGACTCAGGTTTAATTTTATCATGAGTCTTCAACCTGTTAACCGTTATTCTCAATCCCTCGAATATTTGATCAAGAGTGAGAAACTCGGTATTATAGTGTGAGCAGAGCTCTGTTAAGACATTTCGAGGTAATTTCCTCTGCAAAAATAACTTGATTGACCATTCTGAAGCTGGTATATCAACTTTAGTACCTAAGGCCTTTACTAGAGACTCTACTTCTAGTCTGAAGCTTTGAAGTGACTCTGGTCTACTATTTGGTGCATTCAGATCCAGGAATTGGTAATAGAGGGTAGCTATACTTAACTCTTTGTTGCAATAGTTCAACTTCAAAAGTTTTATAGCTTCCTCATAATTACTCTCATCGAGAGTTAGGTTATGTATGACCTTTTTAGCCTCTCCTTTGAGAAGACTAAGCAGGTATGAGAATTTAGAAACCTTGTCAAGAGATTGTTTCTTGTGTATATGAACTTCAAATGAAGTCCAAAAATTATCCCAATTTTCTGTATCTAATCCTGAAAATGTAGGCAAGTCTAAAGTAGGTAAACTAATCTCTGGTAGTTGGGTATTGAATTGAGACCCTGTGTTACTGGTATTGGATCCAGATTGTTTTGCTAATTTAGATAGCATGTAAAGTTTATCTTGAGTCTCATCTTCATACTGGGAGATACCGTCTACAATTTGACTTACTTCATCAGGATCAGTCTCTGTGGTATTCAGTAGAGTAAGATAAGACTGACTTGTAGACTTAACTTGATCAAATTTCAGATCAGCTACTCTTACTGATGTCTCTAAGTGATAAGCGTCAATGGGAGTATCTTTAGATAAGCCCTCAGCTTTGTTAATTAGTCGGGTCAAATGACCTTGAAGGCTAATATAGGTTCTCCTTAATTGCTCAGGAGTAGCCATGTTGGGCTTGGGTCCAAACTTCATGGGCTTAGTATATGTATTACTAATGAAGCTTGGGTACTTGTTCATTAGTAGACAAGTAACATTAAATGTAGCCTAATTTAAGGTGGCTAATTTATACTCTACCTCACTTGAGGTTAAATGTACCTACCTAACAACAAGTAGCTAGATATTTTGTGCATTGCCTGAACTTCACCATTAGTTCTCGTCCGGTTAGCTCTTCTATATCACCATTAGAGGTAATGGGGATCATTCAGCAATACACAAAATAGATACACAAAATAATGAGTACAAGAGAAATATTATGGAGACACTCCAATCAGAGTTATCTCAAAGTTTAATCCCACCCTGGATATGGTCAGCACAAATAGTATTATATATACACTACTGACTAGCTTAAGTCTAGTCGTGATAATTCCTAACTAAGAACTATAAATTTATTTAGTCTGGGCTTGTACCAAATTCAGCACAATCTCAGCCTAAATTCTACCTAATAAGATTGGTAAAGATTATTGTGGTGCAGTAAGGTGAATATAATTGTGCTGTATTTTTGGGTTTTTTGTTTTTATAAGGGTGCATTTGCACACACAAGTGAAAACATATAAAGGTTATGAGCTGTTGCTCTTGGTGACCTAAAGATTCTTACTTCTGTATGAGGTATAGGTCTAAGTGTTGTGGGTAATTGACTGTGTCCCACGAGTGCTACCTTATACATGAGGTGAAAGTAGCGATGAATTGGTGTGACTTAGACTAACTGATGTGTTACGCTGTTGGCTGACACAATTAATTAAATGGTTAGTCTAGATTACATCACACAAGGATTAGTTATTACTAATTAGTATTTATAATTATAATTTATGTTTATCCGGTTCGATAACAACCATAATGTGGGACATTTGGGGCTTGACTCTATTTATTTAAATATTAATGTAATGAAATTCTATTACGAAGGACCACCCGCTTTTATAGTAAAGAGGGAAACTAATAAAATATGATCATTAGAAAATTCCTAGATAAACCAGTAACTATGGATAAATACTAGAGAATATAAATACTAGAGAATAATACTAGATAAATACTAGATAAATACTAGAGAATATGATCACTTATATAAATTAATGGGCTGTATAATTTAACTGAATCAAAGCCTCAAACACCTACATTGGGGGGGTATTACTGGATCTTCCTATATGTCCAGGAACTAGTGTGGTTCGTGCACCAGTTCATTATGCAATAATCTAATCCTATGACCAATTATAGAATCATTATATTTATCACCAATAAGAACATAGATTATAACATGAGAAATTAATAATTATAATAAACACATGTCAATCCAAAGAAACAGTGCTCTGCATGAATAATACTACAGATAATGGAATTTAAGGAATACGGAAAGGGTCTTAGCTTGAAGACGATTTCCCAGAAGTCGGTTACGACTCATCCTCGGAATCTCCTGGACTCATCATGGAACACTGGGAGATGATTAACACGGGAAATGACAGCTCGGGGAATTCTTCACACACGCTCTAAATCAAATTATATTCAGTAGCAACAGATTAAGCTGCTAGATATCTATGTTCAAGAAAATTAAATTAAATAATGGAGGTAAATAATAACGTGGGTTTTTTTATAGTCGCTCTGCGTGACGACAAGCTACCCAGCTATAACCCCCTCCTAAATGATGCATCAAATGGGAATAAAGGTACTTAGCTAATAGGGCACTGTGTAAGTTAAGGCTTGCCGAAGTTCGCGTCCTAGGTTCAGGCGTCGTTGTAACGAACACGTGGTGTCGAGCCTAGCGTAGATGTTGACACGCTTATCTGGCCAGTCACGTTGTGCTACACGGAACAAATTTAACAGGTTCCTGGCTGAATGTCAAATTAAATCTCTTGACAATTCAACACGATGTGTAAAGTGACACTGACACCAGCTAAGTTGTTGTCTGCAAAGGTTCTTCACACCTCACAGTGGCGACTTTCATCTGGAGCTCTTGGTGGCGTCTACCCTGGTGGCTTGGGTAATGGCGTCTCTCTCTGAGCGCGTCGCCTCGTGTACTCGCGTCTCCCCTGCCCCGCTCCGCGTCCCGCGTTTGATACACAAATTATTTACTACGAATATTATCATGTCTCGCAGTTGTGATTGAAATGCTCGGATAAGGACGGGTTTATTATTCAGAGGAGTTAAATATTATTATTTGCCCGTTTTACGATGGTAAACAAGCAACGGAGATGAATTAAAGTCTCTCCAGGGCATTCACACGTGGCGTTAAATTTATTACCAGATAACAGTTATAACTATAAACGCTCTATTTGGCATTAGTTGGGGATCAGTTTATCTGTAAATAATTATCACATAGAACACCGTTGTTTTATAGAGAATCAAATTCAATTCTCAGACACACTGGATATAGTTGTGTTTATTATAATGGAATCTGACGCAATACTGGCGTCTGGTGACGTAAGAATTCTAGCCTTATTGTACAGATGTAATTATTAGTACATGTGAACTCTACATTTGGTTAATTTTAATTACTACAATGATTAGTAGATTTAGTAATAATTAATAATAATACAACAGTGTTGTATTTAGTGTTGGAAATTTCCAACATGTCACATCCAGCTCCAGCAGACACCTTTTGACCTCATCACTGGTGAGGTCAAATTCCTCCAAGGTTGCTTGGTTTGCCGCCTCCTTATTTAGTGCAGGGGCTTCTCCTTGTTCTATTGTAAAGACCTCCTGGAATCTCTTGTTGAGTTCTTCACACACCTCCTTGTCATTCTCTGTGTATCTGTTCTCCGCTTTTTGCAGCTTCATCATTTGTTCCTTCACTGCTGTTTTCCTCCTGATGTGGCTGTGGAGCAGCTTTGGTTGGGTCTTGGCTTTACTCGCGATGTCATTTTCAAACTGTCTCTCTGCTTCCCTCCTCACTCTGAGGTACTCATTTCTGGCCCTCTGGTATCTCTCCCTGCTCTCTGGTGTTCTGTTATTTCTGTAGTTTCTCCATGTTCTTTTACTCAGTTGCTTCGCTACCTTGCATTCCCTGGTGGAACCATGGGTTTTTCTGTAGTTTTTCTTTTTTCTCCTTTTGGACGGGGATAAACCTGTCTGCAGCTTCCTGGCACTTCTGGGTGACAAAATCCATCATGACCTGCACATTCTTGTCTCTAAGTTCTGTTTCCCAAGGTGTTTCCCTGATGAAGCTCCCCATCTCGTCATATTTTTCTCTTCGGTAATACAGTCTTTTTTCCCTCTACTCCCATCCTTGGATAGGTTATCCTTACCTCCACCAAGTACTCAAAGGTCAGTACACTGTGGTCACTCATTCCTATGGGGGCTTCAACTTTGACTTCCCTTATTTCTGACTCATTCAGGGTGAATATCAAGTCGAGTCTAGCTGGTTCATCATTGCCTCTAACTTTTGTGGGTTCCTTGACATGCTGGCTCAGAAAGTTCCTTGTTGACACTTCCAAGAGTTTAGCTCTCCACGTATCTGCACCACCATGTGGGTCCCCATTCTCCCAGTCTATATTTCCATGGTTGAAATCGCCCATGATTAAGAGTCTGGAGCCATTCCTGCAGGCAACTGAAGCTGCTCTCTCTATTACATTAATGGTTGCCATGTTGTTCCTATCAAACTCCTGTCTAGGTCTTCTGTCATTTAGGGGAGGGTTGTAAATGACTGCCACTATTATCTTAGGTCCACCCATTGTTATAGTTCCTGTTATGTAATCTTTGAATCCGTCACAGCCCGGAATTTCCATCTCATCAAAACTCCAGTCCTTCCTTATCAGCAGGGCCACTCCTCCACCTCCTCTCCCTTCTCTCTCTTTCCTTAATATATAGTAGTCCTTTGGAAATACAGCATCTATTATGACTCCTGACAATTTTGTTTCCGTTAGTCCTATTACATCAGGGTTTTCTTCTTGCACACTTTCTGCCAGTTCACTTGTTTTATTGGTA
>NC_091196.1:10604964-10749964 GCF_040958095.1 Procambarus clarkii
TAGTAGTCTGGATCCGTTCTTGCTAGCCACAGAAGCTGCTCTCTCTATTATATTGATGGTGGCCATATCGTTTCTATCATATTACTGTCTGGGTCTTTTGTCGTTCGGTGGGGGGTTATATATGACTACTACTACTATAATTTTCTGTCCTCCAGTTACTATGGTGCCTGATATGTAGTCACTGATACCTTCACAGTTCTGATTTACCATCTCTTCAAAACTCCAACCTTTTCTTATCAGCAAAGCTACACCACCTCTTCCTCTCCCTTCTCTCTCTTTCCTCACTACATAGTAGTCCTGTGGAAACACTGCATTTGTTATGGTTTTCGTTAGCTTTGTTTCTGTGAGTTCTATTATTTCTGGGATTTCTTCTAGTGCCCATTCTCCGAGTTCACTTGTTTTATTTGTAATCCCATCTATGTTAGTGTACATTGCCTTGAAGCTCACTTTCTTCTGTTCATTTTCTAGTCCCCTTCTTGGCGAGCACTCTGCTGGTGGGAAAAGCTTTTCCCTGGGTGTGAAGATCTGTGAGGTGGTTTGCAGGGTCTGAGAGGATTTTGGGATGGAGGGTGGGAGTGCAAAGGAAGGGGGGGACAGGTAGGGTGTGGGTTAAAGAGATAGGGGGGGGGGGGACATGGAGAAAACGGGGTGAGGGGGAGGAAGGATATGGAGGGAATGGGATGAAGGGGGAGGTGGGACAGGGGGGGGGGAAGGCAGTAGGGGGAACATGGTGGGAATGCGGGAAGGGTGATAAGGTCAGAATGGGGGTGGGGGGGGGAGGGTTGGGTGAACACTTGGGTGGGGGCAGGTAAGGTGAGGGGAAGGGAGGGTTTCTATGCAGAGGGAGGTGGTGGTCTTGCCCTCCCCTCTGGTGTTGTTTGTTATGATTCCAGGTAGCCGAAAAACGAGTCTCCCCTTTGAGAATTATTCTATCAAGCCTGACCTGACTAGGAGGTCGGAAATACAGACATGAAGATTCATATGTAAAAAATAATTGGGTAAATTTTACACGGAGTTTAAGATTATGGGCAGTGAATAAGAAAATAGATAAATGACTGGTTAGGAGATGTAGATAATTTGCTGGAGGCGTGAGACTCGCTTCTGGAGGGTTTTGAGCTCACTTGAGTGCCAAACATCGCAGGGAGAAGCCGCGCTCCGTTCGAGCTCCCGTCAGAAAGGAATCCCTAGTGATATATCTCCAAGAGAAGAGAAGTGTGCAGACGTGCCAGCTGTGGAATTGAGCTGAGAACGTTGTGGTCTCAAGTCCTGGACGGCGAGGAGAGTATTAAGCTGCCCAGAGACATTTTCGTGGGCTGTGTGGAGCGCCCTGACCAGACGCTGTCAGAGGGATAGCGCCCTCGACTAGACAATCTGTGGTTTGTCATTGGGGAAGAAGTTGCTGAGAACTTCGAAGCCAGCACAGAGGGAGTAGTTGATGATCAGACTCCAAGGTAGTGGAGGAGAGGACCTCGAGCTGTGAGGAGAAGCAGTGAAGAGGAGTGTCACGGGCTTCTGTAGAGGTGGTGAAGCACCATAGTTGCTCGAGGGAACTTCATGGTGTAGCAGCCAGGAGAGCTGTGGAGGACCCTAGTAGAAGTAGTGAAGTACCATAGTTGTTCAAGGAAACTTCATGGTGTAGCAGCCTGAAGGAGCTGCAGAGGATCCTGGTAGTTAAGCCCGGAAGAACCTAAAGATATCAGGGTAGGGAACTTCCAGATGTGGAAGGAAAGTTCTAAATGATCACTTGTAGGGAGTTGATAGAGTGTTTGTCTTTAGCGTGTAAGACGCAGTGAAAGGCGAGTGATAGTTTGCCATTTTTGTACCAAGGTGTTTGTACTGAAGTATAGAGTTACAGTCGTGGGTGGATTACCTACAGTTGTATGTGTTCTAGGACTGATAGGGTGATCGATTGATCATTGTTGTGTATCAAGGAACATTTATACTGATATATGTTATTGCATTCATATGCTGATTTTCCTTGTACATGTTTATATATATATATATATATATATATATATATATATATATATATATATATATATATATATATATATATATATATATATATATATTCTCTTGCTGATAGTGCAACATTATATTATAACACTTGATCAACTTGAGGAGGTTGATAGTATCAGGTGGTGAACCAGGAGATAGGATACCACTTGATAAGCAGATGATAGAGTTCTGATGTTGTTGGAGTGCAACTTGAGTGTAATAGTATAGAGTATAAGGTTCATTGTTATTATATGTGTGTATGTATTGTGTATGTGCTTTGTCCAGTAAATGTATTCCAATTTGCTGGTGTTTGCCCTTGTCCTAGTGAGGCTTCCCAAGAAATAGTAAAGGAGAGAGAGAGAGAGAAAGAACCAAGAACCACCGCTGTGGACAGGGTAGGACAGAAAACTAGTAAGTCAAAGGGGATTGAGGAGATCATACCACATAAGGAGAGAGTGGGGAGTCACAGCGGCTCGAGTGGGTGTGTGCACGTGACAACGAGGCTCAGTGTTGGAGCCGCATCCCCTAAACGTGTGACGTTGAGCCCCTCTCCAAGAGCCAGAAGCGCCCAGTGTTGTCTCCTAGTGAAGTACAAGCACTCTACCGAGTTGTGGGTTGGGTTGTCCAGAAAGAGGGAGCAACAACGACGACAACACCACCAACCCACAGACTATAATAAATTGTGGGCCTGTGTCTGGGATAGTGAACTGACACACCCACACCCTGTCCAAGAGTGGATTGGTACACCACTTGTTGAAATAGATACACTGTGTGACCGTAGGTGTATATTCTCTCTCTTGGGAAGACTCACAGGACAAGATGGATAAGGTGCAAGCATTTGTGGAGTCAGGCAAGCCTGAGGACTTGGAAGGTTGCACGAGGGATCAATTGAAACAAATAGCAGAAAAATGTGGCATCAGGTTGAAAGCATCTAAAAAGCTGGGATGAAGGATGAGATCCTGAGGCAGTTGAGAGCCAGGAGTGAAGCGGCAGAACAAGGAGCCCAAAAAGGAGCTGAAAGTGGAAAGGAGGATGATGGGCAGGATGAAGTGATATCCCAGGGATCGAGTAGGAGCAGCAAGAGTAGCCGCAGTAGCAGGAGTCTGGAAAGGTTCCAGTTAGAGCTCCAGATGCAGCGTGAGGAGAGACAGTTCCAGCGGGAAAAGATGAAACTAGAACTCCAGATGAAAAATAAAGCCGAGAAGGAAAAAGAGAAAACCAAACTGGAAGTAGAAAAAGAGAAAACCAGAGTAAGAGAACTGAGTTGGAACAAGAGAAAGAAAAAGAGAAAGCAAGACTAGAGGTCGAAAAAGAAAAAGCCCAGGTCGAAAAAGAAAAAGAGAAAACAAATCAAATGCAGATAGAAGCGAATAGAACCTTGGCTGAACAAAAGATTGAACATGGGTTGCCTGAGAGCACAACCCAGGTATCACACACACCAGATGATAGGGTTAGGGAGAAGGACATTCCCTTGTTTGTGCCCGAAGAGGCAGAGAGCTTCTTCGAGCATTTTGAAAAAGTAGCCAGCATCAAGGAGTGGCCACAGGAGGAATGGGCCCATCTGGTCCAGTTAAGATTGACCGGTGCAGCCAGGGAGGCATACACACAATTGTCACTGGAAGAGTGCCAAGATTATGCCATAGTAAAGAGCAGCATATTGCGCACGTTTCAGTTAACCCCAGAAACTTATAGGAAGCGCTTCAGTGAGATGATCAAAGTTGGAGCATGTACCTTTGCTGAAACAGCAAGGGATCTGGAAAGACGATTCCAGAAATGGATTGAGGCTGCTGGAGTTGGATCTTACGCTGACCTGAAGCAACTGATGGTCATGGAGAAGTTCTTGGAGATGATGCATCCCGAAACAAAGTTCAAGATCCAAGAAGCAGGGATAAAGGAGGTGAAAGATGCCGCTGATAGGGCGGATATGATTACAGAAGCATATAAGAGCTTGAGGGAAAACAGAGTGAAGAATGAGGTGAAATGCAACAATGGCAGATCCAGTGGAGTCTGGGTAGGAAGAAATTATGAGCGACCCAGAGGAGTCTGGGGTGAGAAGAATTTTGATAAATGGGCAGATAAACGTAAGTACCCTAAAACTCAGAAGAGTAGGTCGTGCACTTCGTCTGAAAGTGAGGATGGAGGAGCTAAACGAGAAACTAATCGTTATCCAGGAAATCAAGAGTCCAGTAAAGCCCCACAGAGTGCAGGTAGTGTACCTGGTCCGAGGAACTCTCATGCGAGTGAACAAAGTCAGAGCCTCTCTGGTACATATAGAAGAGGCTTTTCCCAGGTGAGGTGTTACAATTGTAACGGATTGGGTCACGTGATGCGAGATTGTAGGCAGGGCAAAAGAGTTGTGACCCTGGCCATGTGTGCCCCCCGAAGTAAATATACTACTGTGTTCCAAGACAAACCACAGAAGGTGAACTTAGTGAACGAGAGGTATAGGCCGTTCATGAGTAAAGGTTGGATCAGTATAGGAGGCCAACCTGAGGTAGAAGTTGGTATCTTAAGAGATACCGGAGCTAATCAGAGTATCTAGATGCTTGATTACGAGAAGCCTGATTGGGAATGATCGACGGTTAGCTGGCAGGAGTAAGATGAAAGTATATGGGTTATTGTCTGAGAGTGACATGCCCGTATGTGCTATCCAGCTAAGGTCGGAATATGTGTCGGCAGAGGTGATGTTGGGAGTATGCCCCGACATACCTATTCCAGGAGTCCAAGTGATCCTGGGGAATGACTTGTGCGGGACAAAGGTGTTGCCAAGAGTCATGGCGGAGACTGTGCCAGACGAGTGCCCAGAAGGCCACGGCACAGGTGGGACACCTGAGAGTGTGAACCTGACTGACATCCGAGGAGATGCATCAGGAGACCGCCAAGCCATTGAGTACCCTGTCTCGGTAGTGATGAAGGCAGAGGTGGCCGACGAGGAAGACACTGGAGAAGATGAGACAGTGTCGATTCAACCGGTAGAGGATTTCGACATAGATATAGCGTGGCTGTTTGATGAAGGTCCAGCCCAGGAAAATGAAGTCTCGGTGAGGTCAAAAGTGAGGATGACCCAGCCGAAGAAGAATACTGTGAAGAGAGCGGACCTGAGTAGAGCCCAGACTGCTGAAATTAAGAGTCGGAAGGTGAATGCAACTGTGCTGAGCATAAGTGAGGAAGGATGTGGATATACTGAGGACGGGAGTAGAGCGTCTAGTTGTCCACGAGCACAGAAGCATAGGGATAGTGGAGTTAAGTTGTTTGAGGTGTCAGGAGTTGACATGTTTCACAGAAAACGTGGAGGAGAGATAGTGAAGAAAAGTAATAGCCGAGAAAATGAAAGGAGAAGAGACAGTATGTGTGGAGAGATGCTTACGAGCACTCTAGGAGAGGTAAAGCGACATGTATGGTCGAGTGCTGTTGGCTGTAGTACAGTGCTCGGAGAAACTTTTAGGGAACGAAGAAGAGTTGAAGGAGAAGAAATGGAGTTGTATAGAGGTGAGAAGTGTGGGAAGAGGATGATAATACAAGCATGGAGGAATAGAAGAAAGCCGAGGACTCGATGGAAGTCAAACAGGATGAGGTCTCAGATAAATGAGGAGACGAAGGGGAGGATCGTAGGTGAAGACGAGGGAGTGAAGTATGATGACAGGAGACGGAAGTATAATGGCAGTAGATGGAAGTGTGAAGATGACAGAGGTGATACAGACAGTAGATGTCTGACTCTGGACATGAAGAGAAGAAGACGAGGAAACAGAGAGTGGAAACAATAAGTAGAGTGGACCGATGGAGTGCAGGCGTCCAAGGAGGACAGCCTAGCCAAGAGGTGCCAGAGAAGTCAGATCGTTTGTGAGAAGTTCATGTTTCTGGAGAGTTGTGAGACAGATATTGTTGACCGAGGCGCCTGTTCTAGTGTCGCCAGAATTTGGAGCGCCATTTATGTTATTTGTAGATGCCAGTGATATAGGGGCTGGAGCTGTACTGACGCAGTAGAATGAAGGAATTTACCGCCCCGTGTCCTTCTTCTCGAAGAAGTTCGTTAAGCACCAGAGGTCGTACAGTACGGTCGAGAAAGAGACTTTGGCCCTGGTGATGGCATTGAAACATTTTGAAGTGTATGTGAGTAGGGGAGGACACCCAGTGAAGGTGTATACAGACAATAATCCCCTAGTTTTCCTGAGGAAAATGAAGCATGCAAACCAGAGGTTAACCAGGTGGTTTTTATTGCTCCAAGAGTATGACCTGGTGACAACGCACATAAGAGGGCGAGACAACGTAGTAGCTGATGCGTTATCTCGAGCCTAGCCACTAGAATAATTCTCAAAAACAAGGGGAAGGGAGTGTTATGATCCCAGGTAGCCGAAAAACGAGTCTCCCCTTTGAGAATTATTCTATCAAGCCTGACCTGACTAGGAGGTCGGAAATACAGACATGAAGATTCATATGTAAAAAATAATTGGGTAAATTTTACACGGAGTTTAAGATTATGGGCAGTGAATAAGAAAATAGATAAATGACTGGTTAGGAGATGTAGATAATTTGCTGGAGGCGTGAGGCTCGCTTCTGGAGGCCTTTGAGCTCACTTGAGTGCCAAACATTGCAGGGAGAAGCCGCGCTCCGTTCGAGCTCCCGTCAGAAAGGAATCCCTAGTGATATATCTCCAAGAGAAGAGAAGTGTGCAGACCTGCCAGCTGTGGAATTGAGCTGAGAACGTTGTGGTCTCAAGTCCTGGACGGCGAGGAGAGTATTAAGCTGCCCAGAGACATTTTCGTGGGGCTGTGTGGAGCGCCCTGACCAGACGCCGTCAGAGGGATAGCGCCCTCGACTAGACAATCTGTGGTTTGTCTTTGGGGAAGAAGTTGCTGAGAACTTCGAAGCCAGCACAGAGGGAGTAGTTGATGATCAGACTCCAAGGTAGTGGAGGAGAGGACCTCGAGCTGTGAGGAGAAGCAGTGAAGAGGAGTGTCACGGGCTTCTGTAGAGGTGGTGAAGCACCATAGTTGCTCGAGGGAACTTCATGGTGTAGCAGCCAGGAGAGCTGTGGAGGACCCTAGTAGAAGTAGTGAAGTACCATAGTTGTTCAAGGAAACTTCATGGTGTAGCAGCCTGAAGGAGCTGCACAGGATCCTGGTAGTTAAGCCTGGAAGAACCTGAAGATATCAGGGTAGTGAACTTCCAGATGTGGAAGGAAAGTTCTAAATGATCACTTGTAGGGAGTTGATAGAGTGTTTGTCTTTAGTGTGTAAGATGCAGTGAAAGGCGAGTGATAGTTTGCCATTTTTGTACCAAGGTGTTTGTACTGAAGTATAGAGTTACAGTCGTAGGCTGGATTACCTACAGTTGTATGTATTCTAGGACTGATAGGGTGATCGATTGATCATTGTTGTGTATCAAGGAACATTTATACTGATATATGTTATTGCATTCATATGCTGATTTTCCTTGTACATGTTTATATATATATATATATATATATATATATATATATATATATATATATATATATATATATATATATATATATATATATATGTCGTACCTAGTAGCCAGAACGCACTTCTCAGCCTACTATGCAAGGCCCGATTTGCCTAATAAGCCAAGTTTTCCTGAATTAATATATTTTCTAAAAAAAAATTCTTATGAAATGATAAAGCTACCCATTTCATTACGTATGAGGTCAATTTTTATTTATTGGAGTTAAAATTAACGTAGATATATGACCGAACCTAACCAACCCTACCTAACCTAACCTAACCTATCTTTATAGGTTAGGTTAGGTTAGGTAGCCGAAAAAGTTTGGTTAGGTTAGGTTAGGTAGGTTAGGTAGCCGAAAAACAATTAATTCGTGAAAACTTGGCTTATTAGGCAAATCGGGCCTTGCATAGTAGGCTGAGAAGTGCGTTCTGGCTACTAGGTACGACATATATATATATATATATATATATATATATATATATATATATATATATATATATATATATATATATATATATATATATATATATATATATATATATTATTAAATATGACCGAAAAAGTAAGATTAATAATTCTAACACGAATTTTCTCAATCTTTCGTACATTATGCTTCACTGTTGGAGGTAAATCAAAAATCACTTCTCCAAAATTCATTTTTATTTCTAGTCTGACGCGACACGGGCGCGTTTCGTAAAACTTATTACATTTTCAAAGACTTCACAAATACACAACTGATTAGAACTTGCGTTTCCCTGATTTTATATCTACATTTGAGTGAGGTGGGAAGGGTGATGTGGCATTACATTTGAGTGAGGTGGGAAGGATGATGTGGCATTAGAGAATATTAATAGGGTATTAAAAGTATCAACACAAGACAGAACACGAAACAATGGATATTGAATAGAAGTGTTTGTAGAAAGCCTATTGGTCCATATTTCTTGATGTTTCTATATTGGAGCGGAGTCTTGAGGTGGGTAGAATATAGTTGTGCAATAATTGGCTGTTGATTGCTGGTGTTGACTTCTTGATGTGTAGTGCCTCGCAAACGTCAAGCCGCCTGCTATCGCTGTATCTATCGATGATTTCTGTGTTGTTTACTAGGATTTCTCTGGCGATGGTTTGGTTATGGGAAGAGATTATATGTTCCTTAATGGAGCCCTGTTGTTTATGCATCGTTAAACGCCTAGAAAGAGATGTTGTTGTCTTGCCTATATACTGGGTTTTTTGGAGCTTACAGTCCCCAAGTGGGCATTTGAAGGCATAGACGACGTTAGTCTCTTTTAAAGCGTTCTGTTTCGTGTCTGGAGAGTTTCTCATGAGTAGGCTGGCCGTTTTTCTGGTTTTATAGTAAATCGTCAGTTGTATCCTCTGATTTTTGTCTGTAGGGATAACGTTTCTATTAACAATATCTTTCAGGACCCTTTCCTCTGTTTTATGAGCTGTGGAAAAGAAGTTCCTGTAAAATAGTCTAATAGGGGGTATAGGTGTTGTGTTAGTTGTCTCTTCGGAGGTTGCATGGCTTTTCACTTTCCTTCTTATGATGTCTTCGATGAAACCATTGGAGAAGCCGTTATTGACTAGAACCTGCCTTACCCTACAGAGTTCTTCAAAATGAGTCAATGAGTCCACAGCTCATAAAACAGAGGAAAGGGTCCTGAAAGATATTGTTAATAGAAACGTTATCCCTACAGACAAAAATCAGAGGATACAACTGACGATTTACTATAAAACCAGAAAAACGGCCAGCCTACTCATGAGAAACTCTCCAGACACGAAACAGAACGCTTTAAAAGAGACTAACGTCGTCTATGCCTTCAAATGCCCACTTGGGGACTGTAAGCTCCAAAAAACCCAGTATATAGGCAAGACAACAACATCTCTTTCTAGGCGTTTAACGATGCATAAACAACAGGGCTCCATTAAGGAACATATAATCTCTTCCCATAACCAAACCATCGCCAGAGAAATCCTAGTAAACAACACAGAAATCATCGATAGATACAGCGATAGCAGGCGGCTTGACGTTTGCGAGGCACTACACATCAAGAAGTCAACACCAGCAATCAACAGCCAATTATTGCACAACTATATTCTACCCACCTCAAGACTCCGCTCCAATATAGAAACATCAAGAAATATGGACCAATAGGCTTTCTACAAACACTTCTATTCAATATCCATTGTTTCGTGTTCTGTCTTGTGTTGATACTTTTAATACCCTATTAATATTCTCTAATGCCACATCATCCTTCCCACCTCACTCAAATGTAATGCCACATCACCCTTCCCACCTCACTCAAATGTAGATATAAAATCAGGGAAACGCAAGTTCTAATCAGTTGTGTATTTGTGAAGTCTTTGAAAATGTAATAAGTTTTACGAAACGCGCCCGTGTCGCGTCAGACTAGAAATAAAAATGAATTTTGGAGAAGTGATTTTTGATTTACCTCCAACAGTGAAGCATAATGTACGAAAGATTGAGAAAATTCGTGTTAGAATTATTAATCTTACTTTTTCGGTCATATTTAATAAAATATGTCTACAGGAAAGACTGCTACCAAAATATACTAATATATATATATATATATATATATATATATATATATATATATATATATATATATATATATATATATATATATATATATATATATATATATATATATATATATATATTTCATGCGGAAAATCCACAGAGAAATATGAAAGGAGGTGAACGTTTCGGCTTTGTTAAAGCCTTTGTCAACACCAGACTGACTAAGGAGAAGGGAGAAGGGGAGGATATATAGGCTGACACCTGACCAACCCATCCCTAGGGTTGGTCAGGTGTAATTAACCAAAAAAGGTATAGCTTAGCTTAGAATGGTCAAAGAGGATTAAGTGATATCCTAAGAGGTTTTTGGATTTCTCGTTTGTACAAGCCAAGCGTACGTTTTATAATCACGTCCCTAAGGCGAAACCAAAAATTATTAACTCATTGGTGGTACCTTATGCGAGTGGACTTGAAAAGTTGTCTCTGATTTTTAAGAAACTTAATATAAATTTGGTGTTTACTAATAGTACGATCAAATCCAATTTAATAAAAAACTCCCCTGATACAGCAGGTTGTGTGTATTCGATTCCCTGCAATGATTGTGATTCTGTGTACCTTGGACAAACAGGAAAGTCCTTACAATTGCGGTTGTCACAACATGCTTATAGTATAAGAACTGCCCAAACGTCTAATGCATTGTATCTACATACGAGTTTATGCGATCACAATATTAACTGGAATGGGGCAAAAACCATTACCAATTGTGGGGATTTCGTGGAACGGAATTTGATTGAGTCTGCTCTAATCAGTCAGTGTCCAAATCTTCTTAATGTTAGTACTGGAATGTACAAACTTGATCCATTTTTAAGTTATAATATTGCACAACAGTTTAAGAAACAACTCTGATAGAGAGGCTTACAATGTCTCATTATAATTGTATATTCATATATTGTGTGTTCATGAGGCTTTTCTTTAATCTTTCATCCTTATTCTCTGACCGCTTAATCCTCTTTGACCATTCTAAGCTAAGCTATACCTTTTTTGGTTAATTACACCTGACCAACCCTAGGGATGGGTTGGTCAGGTGTCGGCCTATATATCCTCCCCTTTTCCCTTCTCCTTAGTCAGTCTGGTGTTGACAAAGGCTTTAACAAAGCCGAAACGTTCACCTCCTTTCATATTTCTCTGTGGATTTTCCGCATAAAATGATCAGTGTTTTGTGATCGTCAATTGCATATATATATTTATATATATATATTCTCTTGCTGATAGTGCAACATTATATTATAAGACTTGATCTACTTGAGGAGGTTGATAGTATCAGGTGGTGAACCAGGAGATAGGATACCACTTGATAAGCTGAGGATAGAGTTGTGATGTTGTTGGAGTGCAACTTGAGTGTAATAGTACAGAGTATAGGGTTCATTGTTATTATATGTGTGTATGTATTGTGTATGTGCTTTGTCTAGTAAATGTATTCAAATTTGCTGGTGCTTGCCCTTGTCCTAGTGAGGCTTCCCAGGAAATAGTAAAGAAGGAGAGAGAGAGAGAAAGAACCAAGAACCACCGCTGTGGACAGGGTAGGACGGAAAACTAGTAAGTCAAAGGGGATTGAGGAGATCATACCACATAAGGAGAGAGTGGGGAGTCACAGCGGCTCGAGTGGGTGTGTGCACGTGACAACGAGGCTAAGTGTTGGAGCCACATCCCCTAAACGTGTGACGTTGAGACCCTCTCCAAGAGCCAGAAGCGCCCAGTGTGGTTTCCTAGTGAAGTACAATCACTCTACCGAGTTGTGGGTTGGGTTGTCCAGAAAGAGGGATCAACAACGACGACAACACCACCAACCCACACTATAATAGCTGGGATGCTGGTATTGGGTTCTCCTCTTGTCTCTGGGACTGTTGTGTTGGGGGCTGTGATTTCCTGGTTTGCTCCTCTCTCCCTGTGCTTCCTCCTTGCCTCTGCTGCCCTGGCTCTCTCCTCCTTCGTCCTGTCCCTCTGCAGGAATACTTTCTTGTATTCCTCCACATACTGCAGACAACTCTTCCTTTCTAAAATTAGCTCTTTGGTGGCCTCGTTTGTAAACACCACCTTCACCAGTCTGTTTCTGTCCTTGTTGTACCAGCCCAACCTGAAAACCTTCTCAATGTTTTTTTTTCAGCCCCTTCTATCTGTAACCCCTTCAGTAGCCCATGTACTGCCTCTCTACCCTTGCTATTCCATTCCCGCCTATTGGATCCTTCATGTTCCTTGATGCCTACAACTACCACTGATCGTTTTCTCTCCAGCAGCTGACTGGTGCACCTTGCTGCTTCCGGTGAGGTAGCTGCTTGCATGGCTACCTCCCTCACTGTGTCCAGTGTGTGTGTCCACACACTGTGTGTATGTACTCACCTAGTTGTACTCACCTAGTTGTGCTTGTGGGGGTTGAGCTCTGGCTCTTTGGTCCCGCCTCTCAACTGTCAATCAACAGGTGTACAGGTTCCTGAGCCTATTGGGCTCTATCATATCTACACTTGAAACTGTGTATGGAGTCAGTCTCCACCACATCACTTCCTAATGCATTCCATTTGTCAACCACTCTGACACTAAAAAAGTTCTTTCTAATATCTCTGTGGCTCATTTGGGCACTCAGTTTCCACCTGTGTCCCCTAGTGCGTGTGCCCCTTGTGTTAAACAGTCTGTCTTTATCAACCCTGTCAATTCCCTTGAGGATCTTGAATGTGGTGATCATGTCCCCCCTAACTCTTCTGTCTTCCAACGAAGTGAGGTTTAATTGCCATAGTCTCTCCTTGTAGCTCATACCTCTCAGCTCGGGTACTAGTCTGGTGGCAAACCTTTGAACCTTTTCCATTTTAGTCTTATGCTTGACTAGATATGGACTCCATGCTGGAGCCGCATACTCCAGGATTGGTCTGACATATGTGGTATATAATGTTCTGAAAGATTCCTTACACAAGTTTCTAAAGGCCGTTCTTATGTTAGCCAACCTGGCATATGCTGCTGCTGTTATCCTCTTGATGTGAGCATCAGGGGACAGGTCTGGCGTGATATCAACCCCCAGGTCTTTCTCTCTCTCGGACTCTTGAAGTATTTCATCTCCCAAGTGATACCTTGTATCTGGTCTCCTGCTTCCTACCCCTATCTTCATTACATTACATTTGCTTGGATTAAACTCTAACAGCCATTTGTTCGACCATTCCTGCAGCTTGTCCAGGTCTTCTTGAAGCCTCAAGCTGTCCTCCTCTGTCTTAATCCTTCTCATAATTTTGGCGTCGTCAGCAAACATTGAGAGGAATGAGTCTATACCCTCTGGGAGATCATTTACGTATATCAGAAACAGGATAGGTCCAAGTACAGAGCCCTGTGGGACTCCACTGGTGACTTCACGCCAGTCTGAGGTCTCACCCCTCACTGTAACTCTCTGCTTCCTATTGTTTAGGTACTCCCTTATCCACTGGAGCGCCCTACCAGTTACTCCTGCCTGTTTCTCTAGCTTATGCATCAACCTTTTATGGGGTACTGTGTCAAAGGCTTTCCGACAGTCCAAAAAAATGCAGTCCGCCCACCCTTCTCTTTCTTGTTTAATCTTAGTCACCTGATCGTAGAATTCTATCAATCCTGTAAGGCAAGATTTACCCTCCCTGAACCCATGTTGATGGGTTGTCATGAAGTCTCTTCTCTCCAGATGTGTTACTAGGTTTTTTCTCACAATCTTCTGTGTGTGTGTGTGTGTGTGTGTGTGTGTGTGTGTGTGTGTGTGTGTGTGTGTGTGTGTGTGTGTGTGTGTGTGTGTGTGTGTGTGTGTGTGTGTGTGTGTGTGTGTGTACTCACCTATTTGTGCTTGCAGGGGTTGAGCTTTGGCTCTTTGGTCCTGCCTCTCAACTGTCACTCAACTGGTGTACAGATTCCTGAGCCTACTGGGCTCTGTCATGTCAAGATTTGAAACTGTGAATGGAGTCAGCCTCCACCACATCACTGCCTAATGCATTCCATCTGTTAACTACTCTGACACTGAAAAAGTTCTTTCTAACGTCCCTGTGGCTCATGTGGGTACTCAGTTTCCACCTGTGTCCCCTTGTTCGCATACCAACAGTGTTTATATAATAGTTTATCCTTGTCTACCCGGTCGATTCCCCTAGGATTTTGTAGGTAGTGATCATGTCTCCCCTTACTCTTCTGTCTTCCAGTGTCGTAAGGTGAATTTCCCGCAGCCTTTCCTCGTAACTCATGCCTCTTAGTTGTGTGTGTGTGTGTGTATGAGTGTGTGTTTGTGTGTGTGTGTACTCACCTAGTTGTACTCACCTAGTTGTGCTTGCGGGGGTTGAGCTCTGGCTCTTTGGTCCCGCCTCTCAACCGTCAATCAACAGGTGTACAGGTTCCTGAGACTACTAGGCTCTATCATATCTACACTTGAAACTGTGTATGGAGTCAGCCTCCACCACATTGCTTCCTAATGCATTCCATTTGTTAACCACTCTGACACTAAAAAAGTTCTTTCTAATATCTCTGTGGCTCATTTGGGCACTCAGTTTCCACCTGTGTTCCCTAGTGCGTGTGCCCCCTGTGTTAAATAGCCTGTCTATATCAACCCTGTCGATTCCCTTGAGAATCTTGAATGTGGTGATCATGTCCCCCCTAACTCTTCTGTCTTCCAACGAAGTGAGGTTCAATTCCCGTAGTCTCTCCTCGTAGCTCATACCTCTCAGCTCGGGTACTAGTCTGGTGGCAAACCTTTGAACCTGTGTGTGTGTGTGTGTGTGTGTGTGTGTACTCACCTAATTGTACTCACCTAATTGTGCTTGCGGGGGTTGAGCTCTGGCTCTTTGGTCCCGCCTCTCAACCGTCAATCAACTGGTGTACAGATTCCTGAGCCTATTGGGCTCTATCATATCTACATTTGAAACTGTGAATGGAGTCAGCCTCCACCACATCACTTCCTAATGCATTCCATTTGCTAACTACTCTGACACTGAAAAAGTTCTTTCTAACGTCTCTGTGGCTCATTTGGGTACTCAGCTTCCACCTGTGTCCCCTTGTTCGCGTCCCACCAGTGTTGAAAAGTTCGTCCTTGTTTACCCGGTCGATTCCCCTGAGGATTTTGTAGGTTGTGATCATGTCTCCCCTTACTCTTCTGTCTTCCAGTGTCGTGAGGTGCATTTCCCGCAGCCTTTCCTCATAACTCATGCCTCTTAGTTCTGGGACTAGTCTAGTAGCATACCTTTGGACTTTTTCCAGCTTCGTCTTGTGCTTGACAAGGTACGGGCTCCATGCTGGGGCCGCATACTCCAGGATTGGTCTTACATATGTGGTGTACAAGATTCTGAATGATTCCTTACACAGGTTCCTGAACGCCGTTCTGATGTTAGCCAGCCTCGCATATGCCGCAGACGTTATTCTCTTTATGTGGGCTTCAGGAGACAGGTTTGGTGTGATATCAACTCCTAGATCTTTCTCTCTGTCTGTTTCATTAAGTACTTCATCTCCTATTCTGTATCCTGTGCCTGGCCTCCTGTTTCCACTGCCTAGTTTCATTACTTTGCATTTACTCGGGTTGAACTTCAACAGCCATTTGTTGGACCATTCACTCAGTCTATCCAGGTCATCTTGTAGCCTCCTACTATCATCCTCTGTTTCAATCCTCCTCATAATTTTTGCATCGTCGGCAAACATTGAGAGGAACGAATCTATACCCTCTGGGAGATCATTTACATATACCAGAAACAGTATAGGTCCGAGGACTGACCCCTGCGGGACTCCACTTGTGACGTCTCGCCAATCTGAGACTTCACCCCTCACACAGACTCGTTGTCTCCTGTTGCTTAGGTATTCCTCTATCCACCGGAGTACCTTCCCTCTCACTCCAGCCTGCATCTCCAACTTTCGCACTAGCCTCTTGTGTGGCACTGTATCAAAGGCTTTCTGACAATCCAAAAATATGCAGTCTGCCCACCCTTCTCTTTCTTGCCTTATTTTTGTTGCCTGGTCGTAGAATTCAAGTAACCCTGTGAGGCAGGACCTGCCATCCCTGAACCCATGTTGATGCTGTGTTACAAAGTTCCTTCGCTCCAGATGCTCCACTAGTTTTTTTCGCACAATCTTCTCCATCAGCTTGCATGGTATGCAGGTTAGGGACACTGGCCTGTAGTTCAGTGCCTCCTGTCTATCCCCTTTCTTGTATATCGGGACTACGTTAGCTGCTTTCCAAATATCTGGCAGTTCCCCTGTTGCCAGTGATTTGTTATACACTATGGAGAGTGGTAGGCTCAGTTCTCTTGCTCCTTCCTTTAGAACCCAAGGGGAGATTCCATCTGGGCCTATAGCCTTCGTCACGTCCAACTCTAGTAAACACTTCCTTACTTCCCCACTGGTAATCTCAAACTCTTCCAGTGGTTCCTGGTTAGCTATTCCCTCACTTACCTCTGGAATTTCTCCTTGTTCTAAGGTGAAGACCTCCTGGAATTTCTTATTCAATTCCTCACACACTTCCTTGTCATTTGTAGTGAATCCTTCCGCCCCTATCCTTAATCTCATAACCTGTTCCTTTACTGTTGTTTTTCTCCTAATGTGGCTATGCAACAATTTAGGCTGAGTCTTTGCCTTGCTTGCGATGTCATTTTCGTATTGTCTTTCTGCCTCTCTTCTCATCCTGACATATTCATTCCTGGCATTCTGGTATCTTTCTCTGCTCTCCAGTGTCCTGTTATTCCTATAGTTTCTCCATGCCCTTTTACTTTGCTGCTTAGCTAGCCTACATCTTTGATTAAACCATGGGTTTCTCATCTTCATTTCTCTGTTTTCCTTTTGGACTGGGACAAACTTGTTTGCTGCGTCCTTGCACTTCTGCGTGATGTAATCCATCATATCTTGGGCCGTCTTTCCCCTGAGCTCTGTTTCCCATGCTATATCTGTTAGGAATTTTCTTATCCCCTCATAGTTTCCCTTTCGGTATGCTAACCTTTTGGTTTCGGTATCCCTCCTCGAGTTCAATAACCCTTCTTCAATCAAGTACTCAAACACCAGTACACTGTGGTCGCTCATTCCTACTGGGTCCTCAAAACCGATTTCTCTTATGTCGGAGTCGTTCAGAGTGAAGACTAGGTCGAGTCTCGCTGGTTCGTCATTGCCTCTCATCCTTGTGGGTTCTCCGACATGCTGCGTTAAAAAGTTGCTTGTCACCACCTCCAATAGTTTGGCTCTCCTCGTATCCTCGCCTCCATGCGGTTCCTTGTTCTCCCAGTCAATCTTTCCGTGATTGAAGTCGCCCATGATGAGCAGGTGGGATCTATTTCTACAGGCAGCAGAGGCTGCCCTCTCAATTATAGTGTTAACTGCCTTGTTGTTGTTTTCATACTCTTGACTGGGTCTCCTGTCATTTGGTGGAGGGTTGTATATTACTGCTACTACTATTCTTGGTCCTCCCATTGTTATGGTGCCTGCTATGTGGTCTCTGAACTCCTCACAGCCCGGGATGGCCATCTCCTTAAAACTCCATTCCCTTCTCATGAGTAGGGCCACTCCGCCTCCTCCTCTACCTTCCCTCTCTTTCCTTATTACTGTATACTCCTGGGGAAACACGGCATTCGTTATGATTCCAGAGAGTTTTGTTTCAGTGAGTCCGATTACATCTGGGTTAACTTCTTGTGCTCTTTCCCTTAGTTCACTTGTCTTGCTTGTGATCCCATCTATGTTTGAGTACATCACCCTGAAACTGACTCTCTTCTGCTTCTTTTCTGGGGGGGACCTTTGGGATCTGGGGTGAGTGGGAGCTGGGGGGACCTGGCACGGGGGGATTGGTGGAGGAGGGAGGGCTTGGGGTGGTGGGGGAGAGGGGGAGGGTACAGGGGGTGGATAAGAGGGGAGGGTACAGGGGGTGGATAAGAGGGGGAGGGTACAGGGGGTGGATAAGAGGGGGAGGGTACAGGGGGTGGGTAAGAGAGGGAGGGTTGGGGAAGCATGGGGGGAGGAGAGGCTGTGGGGGATAGGGGAGATGGGGGGGCTTGGGGGGAGAGAAAAGGGTGGAGGGCTTGGGGGGCGTGGGGGAAAAGGGAGGGCTGAGGTGGGTGAGGAAGAGGGGAGGGTTTAGGGGAGTGGGGGAGAGGGGAAGACTTAGGTGGGGTGGGGGAGAGTGGGGGGCTTAGGGGGGAGGGGGAGAAGGGAGGGCATGGGGGTGGGAGAGACGGGAAGGCATGTGGGAGAAGGGAGGGCATGGGGGATGGGGGAGAAGGGAGGTCCTGGGGAGAGGGGTGAGGGGGAGAAGGGGGGTGAGTGGGGGGAGGGGGGTGGGTGGGGGGAGGGTGCCCTAGGTGGGTACTTAGTGGGGGGCTGACAGGGGATGGGGCAGGTTGGGTGTCTGTTGGGTAGAATTTGGGGGTGGTGCCCCAATCCCTGTGGCTGTTGCACTGTTTGAGGAGGGTTCTCCACTTCCCTCTGGGATTGTAGGGTTCTGGGTTGTGGTACTCTGATTTCCTTCTCTCTCCCTGCGCTCCTTCCTCGCGTCTGCTGTCCGTATTCTCTCTTCCCTTGTCATATCCCTCTGCAGGAATATTTTCTTGAACTTCTCTACACCTTTTAGACAACACTTCCTTGCTAGCAGTTCCTCTTTCGCGATTTCGCTCATGAAAACCACCTTTATCATTCGGTCTCTGTCCTTGTTGTACTTTCCAAGCCTGAAAACCTTTTCAACATTTCGCTCAGCTCCCTCCATCCTTACCTCTTTAAGGATCTCTTTAATCATGTTTTTGTCCTTGTCTCTCCGCTCCTTTGGTCTGGTCCCTGTTTGTTCTTCAATGCCTGCTACTACTACTGCTCTATTTCTCTCTATCAGCCGGCTAGTACATCTAGCTGCTTCCTGAGAGGAAGCCACTTCCATGGCAACTTCCTTAACCGCAGACCTAGCTTCAGGGCTCTTTTTAAGCATTTCAGCAAATGAGATCTGGGTTGTGGTGGTCCCCTCCACAGTAGCATTCCCATCTCCCTGGGGTACGGTTTGTGCCTGGTATTGTGGAAGAGTCTCCTTTAGGTATCTTATCTCCTCCTTTGCTGCCCTTAAATCATCTTGCGTGTGTGTGTGTGTGTGTGTGTGTGTGTGTGTGTGTGTGTGTGTGTGTGTGTGTGTGTGTGTGTGTGTGTGTGTGTGTGTGTGTGTACTCACCTATTTGTACTCACCTATTTTTGCTTGCGGGGCTTGAGCTTGACTCTTTGGTCCCTCCTCTCAACTGGCAATCAACTGGTGTACAGATTCCTGAGCCTACTGGGCTCTATCATATCTACATTTGAAACTGTGTATGGAGTCAGCCTCCACCACATCACTGCCTAATGCATTCCATCCGTTAACTACTCTGAGACTGAAAAAGTTCCTTCTAACGTCTCTGTGCCTCATGTGGGTACTCAGTTTCCACCTGTGTCCCCTTGTTCACGTACCACCGGTGTTGAATAGTTTATCCTTGTTTACCCGGTCGATTCCTCTGAAGATTTTGAAGGTTGTAATCATGTCTTCCCTTGTTGGAAATTTCCAACAATAATAAACTACTATTGTATTATAATACATCATCATTATTATATACTAACTACAGTAGTTACTAATTTCACTAACGGTAGTGTCAACATAAATTAACCATTTCATCTGCGTATTAGTGCTAGAATTCTCATGAAATCGAGTAGCAACATTGTGTCAGATAATGTCTAGTTAGACATGTTTATTACCAATGTGTTAGAGAATTGAATGTGGTTCTCTAAAATTATCAGTATTCCGTGTAATAATTACCTACGGATAATGTGACTCCCGATAATCTAAAACCGAGATTTATTAACTGAAATTGTTATCAAGTAGCAGTTTTATCTGTTACGTGCGAATGCTATGGAGAATAAAAATCATATCCATTTCTCGTTTAAGACCTTTAAACGAGAATATGATAATATTTAAGTCCCTATAATTGCAACCCAGTTCTCATTAACGTATTACATCCATAATTGCGCGGGAAAGAATTATTCGTGATTAATAATTTCTGTGGTGAATGCGAGAGACGGGTTGAGGGAAGGCGGAGACGCCATTGGACACGAGGTATCCCTGGCGTGAAGAGTGGCGAGACACGTGGTAGTAACTGGGAGTTTTTATCGACATGAATTAAGTTGATACCTGGTTAACAGTTAACTATTACTTATTCACGTGTTCTATAGTGCCCGGCCACTTAATAACGCGTCAACAATTGAAGCCACGACCCGTAATTACACGTACACAGCAGTGGACGCCTGGGACTGGTTGACGTGGTTTCGGCAGACCTTAGTATTTGATACGCTCATGTTAAGTATACCATGCTCGTTTGATGCATCATCCTAGATTGTATATCTGTAAGTAGTCTGTCGTTATACAGCAAGGATACCTAATACACAACGTTGGTCGAATTTCAACTATTTCTCCGTTTTCATGAATATTTGAAATAAATCGTAGCCTAATCAAATGCTACTTAAATTTCTCTGATTTCAGCATGTATACGATGAGTCGATAAGTTGATTCTCATCATTCGTGATATTCACCTCGGGTTCTTTCTTTATTGGGATCCTGTGACCACGAGGACGAATGACGAAATGGCGTTATAGAAATCGTCTTACAGCTAAGACCTCTATTTCATACAAATTTATCTAATATTTTTACTGATTTCTATATAATTCATATATGATCTTTACATTGAATAAATTATTGCCAGAAATGATGATTTGGATATTAATGTGTTTTGCTCTGACTGTTGCTCAGTAATTCATAATCTTTAACATTCAAAATTTGAGTTGTCATATCTTTGAATCTATTGTAGTTTAGATTTACTATGTTATTAACTCAACAATGAACTAGTGACGAACCACACTGGTTCCTAGATATATATGAACTTCTAGAAATACCCCCCCAATGTTGATATTTGAGGCTTTGACTTTAATTAATTAATAATAAAGTCTATTCATTATTTTCAAGTGATTATTCTTTTAATTATTATCCATAGACACTGGTTCTCTAGTGTCATTCTAATGATCACTATTATTCGTTTTCCCTCTTTTCTCAAAAGTGGGTGGTCCTTCGATTTATTAAATACAATAAGCAAATAATTGAATATATGAGTCAAGCCTTAGAAATCCAACACCCCTTACTCTTCTGTCTTTCTGTGTCGTAAGGTGCATTTCCCGCAGCCTTTCCTCGTAATTCGAGCCTCTTAGTTCTGGGACTAGTCTAGTGGCATACCTTTGGACTTTTTCCAGCTTCGTCTTGTGCTTGACAAGGTACGGGCTCCATGCTGGGGCCGTATACTCCAGGATTTTTCTTACGTATGTGGTGTACAAGATTCTGAATGATTCCTTACACATGTTCCTGAACGCTGTTCTGTTCTGATGTTAGCCAGCCTCCCATATGCCGCAGACGTTTTTCTTTTTATGTGGGCTTCAGGAGACAGGTTTGGTGTGATATCAACTCCTAGATCTTTCTCTCTGTCCGTTTCATTAGGTACTTCATCTTCATCTTCTGTATCCTGTGTTTTGCCTCCTGTTTCCACTGCCTAGTTTCATTACTTTGCATTTACTCGGGTTGAACTTCAACAGACATTTGTTGGATCATTCACTCAGTCTGTCTAGGTCATCTTGTAGCCTCTACCTATCGTCCTCAGTTTCAATCCTCCTCATAATTTTTGCATCATCGGCAAACATTGAGAGAAACTATTCTATACCCTCTGGGAGATCATTTACATATATCAGAAACAGTATAGGTCCAAGGACTGACCCCTGCGGGACTCCACTCGTAACGTCTCGGCAATCTGAGACCTCACCCCTCACACAGACTCGTTGTCTCCTGTTGCTTAGGTACTCCTTTATCCAATGGAGTACCTTCCCCCTTCACTCCAGCCTGCATCTCCAGCTTTTTCACTAGCCTCTTGTGTGGCACTGTATCAAATTCTTTCTGACAATCCAAAAATATGCAGTCTGCCCACCCTTCTCTTTCTTGCCTTATTTTTGTTGCCTGGTCGTAGAATTCAAGTAACGCTGTGAGGCAGGACCTGCCATCCCTGAACCCATGTTGATGCTGTGTTGCAAAGTTCCTTCGCTCCAGGTGCTCCACTAGCTTTCTTAGCACAATCTTCTCCATCAGCTTGCATGGTATGCAGGTTAGGGACATTGGCCTGTAATTCAGTGCCTCCTGTCTATCTCCTTTCTTGTATATCGGGACTACGTTAGCTGCTTTCCAAATTTCTACCAGTTCCCCTGTTGCCAGTGACTTTTTATACACTATGGAGAGTGGTAGTCACAGATCTTCTGCTCCTTCCTTTAGTATCCAAGGGGAGACTCCATCTGGGCTTATAGCCTTTGTCACATCGAACTCTAGTAAACACTTCCTTACTTCCCCACTGGTAATCTCAAACTCTTCCAGTGGTTCCTAGTTAGCTATTCCCTCTCTTATCTCTGGGATTTCTCCTTGCTCTAAGGTGAAAACCTCCTTGAATTTCTTATTCAGTTCCTCACACACTTCCTTGTCGTTTGTAGTGAATCCTTCTGCCCCTATCCTAATTTCATAACCTGTTCCTTTACTGTTGTTTTTCTCCTGAAGTGGCTATGCAGCAATTTAGGCTGAGTCTTTGCCTTGTTTGCGATGTCATTTTCGTATTGTCTTTCTGCCTCTCTTCTTATCCTGACATATTCATTCCTGGCATTCTGTTATCTTTCTCTGCTCTCCAGTGTCCTGTTATTCCTATAGTTTCTCCATACCCTTTTACTTTGCTGCTTAGCTAGCCTACATCTCTGATTAAACCATGGGTTTCTCATCTTCATTTCACTGTTTTCCTTTTGGGCTGGGACAAACTTGTTTGCTGCTTCCTTGCACTTTTGCGTGATGTAGTCCATCATATCTTGGGCCGTCTTTTCCCTCAGCTTTGTTTCCTATGCTATATCTGTTAGGAATTTTCTTATCTCCTCATAGTTTCCCTTTCGGTATGCTAACCTTTTGGTTTCGGTATCCGGCCTCGAGTTCAATAACCCTTCTTCAATCAGGTACTCAAACGCCAATACACTGTGGTCGCTCATTCCTACTGGGGCCTCAAAACCGATTTCTCGTATGTCAGAGTCGTTCAGAGTGAAGACCAGGGTGTGTGTACTCACCTAGTTGTACTCACCTAGTTGTGTTTGCGGGGGTTGAGCTCTGGCTCTTTGGTCCCGCCTCTCAACCGTCAATCAACAGGTGTACAGATTCATGAGCCTATCGGGCTCTGTCATATCTACACTTGAAACTGTGTATGGAGTCAGCCTCCACCACATCACTTCCTAATGCATTCCATTTGTCAACCACTCTGACACTAAAAAAGTTCTTTCTAATATCTCTGTGGCTCATTTGGGCACTCAGTTTCCACCTGTGTCCCCTTGTGCGTGTTCCCCTTGTGTTAAATAGACTGTCTTTATCTACCCTATCAATCCCCTTCAGAATCTTGAATGTGGTGATCATGTCCCCCCTAACTCTTCTGTCTTCCAGCGAAGTGAGGTTTAATTCCCGTAGTCTCTCCTCGTAGCTCATACCTCTCAGCTCGGGTACTAGTCTGGTGGCAAACCTTTGAACCTTTTCCAGTTTAGTCTTATCCTTGACTAGATATGGACTCCATGCTGGGGCTGCATACTCCAGGATTGGCCTGACATATGTGGTATACAAAGTTCTGAATGATTCTTTACACAAGTTTCTGAATGCCGTTCGTATGTTGGCCAGCCTGGCATATGCCGCTGATGTTATCCGCTTGATATGTGCTGCAGGAGACAGGTCTGGCGTGATATCAACCCCCAAGTCTTTTTCCTTCTCTGACTCCTGAAGAATTTCCTCTCCCAGATGATACCTTGTATCTGGCCTCCTGCTCCCTACACCTATCTTCATTACATTACATTTGGTTGGGTTAAACTCTAACAACCATTTGTTCGACCATTCCTTCAGCTTGTCTAGGTCTTCTTGAAGCCTCAAACAGTCCTCTTCTGTTTTAATCCTTCTCATAATTTTAGCATCGTCCGCAAACATTGAGAGAAATGAATCGATACCCTCCGGGAGATCATTTACATATATCAGAAACAAGATAGGACTGAGTACAGAGCCCTGTGGGACTCCACTAGTGACTTCACGCCAATCGGAGGTCTCACCCCTCACCGTAACTCTCTGCTTCCTATTGCTTAGATACTCCCTTATCCACTGGAGCACCTTACCAGCTACACCTGCCTGTCTCTCCAGCTTATGTACCAGCCTCTTATGCGGTACTGTGTCAAAGGCTTTCCGACAATCCAAGAAAATGCAGTCCGCCCAGCCCTCTCTTTCTTGCTTAATCTGTGTCACCTGATCGTAGAATTCTATCAAGCCTGTAAGGCAAGATTTACCCTCCCTGAATCCATGTTGGCGATTTGTCACGAAGTCCCTTCTCTCCAGATGTGTTACCAGGTTTTTTCTCACGATCTTCTCCATCACCTTGCATGGTATACAAGTCAAGGACACTGGCCTGTAGTTCAGTGCCTCTTGTCTGTCGCCCTTTTTGTATATTGGGACCACATTCGCCGTCTTCCATATTTCTGGTAGGTCTCCCGTCTCTAGTGACTTACTATACACTATGGAGAGTGGCAGGCAAAGTGCCTCTGCACACTCTTTCAGTACCCATGGTGAGATCCCATCTGGACCAACAGCCTTTCTAACATCCAGATCCAGCAGGTGTCTCTTGACCTCCTCTCTCGTAATTTCGAACTCCTCCAAGGCCGCCTGGTTTACCTCCCTTTCTCCTAGCACAGTGACCTCACCCTGTTCTATTGTGAAGACCTCCTGGAACCTCTTGTTGAGTTCCTCACACACCTCTCTGTCATTCTCTGTATACCTGTCCTCGCCTGTTCTAAGTTTCAATACCTGTTCTTTCACTGTTGTTTTCCTTCTGATGTGACTGTGGAGTAGCTTTGGTTCGGTCTTGGCTTTGTTTGCTATATCATTTTCAAAATTTTTCTCTGCTTCTCTTCTCACCCTGACGTACTCATTCCTGGTTCTCTGGTATCTCTCTCTGCTTTCTGGTGTTCTGTCATTCCGGAAGTTCCTCCACGCCTTTTTGTTCAGTTTCTTCGCTTCCATACATGCCCTATTATACCATGGATTCTTCTGTTGCTTCTCGGATTTTTCCCTTTGGGCCGGGATGAACCTGTTTATTGCCTCCTGACACTTTTGGGTAACATAGTCCATCATACCCTGTACAGACTTGTCTCTGAGGTCTGTGTCCCTGTGTGTGTGTGTGTGTGTGTGTGTGTGTGTGTGTGTGTGTGTGTGTGTGTGTGTGTGTGTGTGTGTGTGTGTGAAATTGAAATTGAAATAAGTTTATTGAGGTAAAATACACACAAAGGGATGAGGTAGCTCAAGCTATTCTCACCCCAGTCAGTACATCGTGTTAATACATACATATACACACATCACAAACAATAAACATATTACCAAACATTCTGAGAGATAAACATCTACATTTCCTCTTTTACACAAGTAGTATGGTACCAGACATACACAAATACTTTTATGACCTAGGTATGCTGTATAGACAATTTGCAAAAGACATGCAGATAATTCAACAAAAAATTACAGTCTTGGTGCAAAATTCTTATATCTCTCAAGAATATCATCAACCTTTCCGTTGTGATACATCCAGGCTATTTGTTCAGGAACAGTCCTTATCTCAGTGTTTCTATATACATTAATCAACGGACAATCAAGAACGTAATGGGCAAGGGTGTGAGACCTTAACATACCACATAGTTTACACTTCATGTCATTATCATGAACACCTATCCCATATTCCTAGCAATGTTTGTAACCAAGCCTGAGCCGCATGTACACAGAGTCACTCCAAGTATTTCTCCTTTTACCATAAGTGAAATGGAAGTTTTGACTCACATACATGTAGTGTTGTATGGTTAGACTTCTCTCATACATTATACTTCTCCTCTCCACTTCTGCCTGTGCCTGAATATTACTTATTTTGCTTCTTATTTGTCACATTGTGAATTCACATTCAATGTCAACTTGTGATTTTAATGTGGCACGTTTAGCCAAGTCAACCGCCACTTCGTTGAGCGCTATTCCTACATGAGATGGAATCCACATGAATTTCACACTATGACCTTTCAGCTGTATCTCAGTTATCCTTTTCTTACAATCCTCAACTATGGATATGAATACTGGGTTTCGACTGTTTAAGGAATGAAGCGTTCCTTAAACTTATCGGCTATCGATAAATACAAAAACATTTTTGTCATCATGACGCACTTCCTCCAAACGCCAGAATGGCCTGCAGTTCAGCTTGTGTGGATGATATATAATTACTAAGTCGGAGTTCAATTATCCTGTCCACAGTCCCAAGCTCAGTATATTCCCTTATTAGGACACCATACCCGGCCCTGCCATCCTTCGCCACCAACCCGTCACAATATACATGTAAACTGTTGCCTCTTGGTAACCGAGATATCATGCTTCCATACAAACACTGTAATTGTCCCGGTTCATGATGAATCTTTTTCACCTTGAGGGGTACAATTTCGACGTCTATTTTCTGTAATTTTCAGGGAGCAGACCTATTACACTGGTGAGAGGGTTTACAGCAGTCAAGTACATCGTATCCCCTGAGGTTATGAGCTAATCCCCTCGTGTAGCATGTCTCCCTCAGTTTCCTGGAGTGTGTACGTCACTCAAGCAGGTCTGAACGCTCTGAAACAGCTTATCCCCTCCTTTTCTCCGCATGAAACGAATAGATACTCTAGTGTTAATGTCACGGACTCTATCATACACACTCTGTAAATTTAATTCCACTGTCATTATTTCAATCATAGCATTTGTTTGACATCCAAGAATAATCCTCACAGCCTCGTTCTGTATCAACTCTATTTTTTTAATTCTGCCTTGGCCTGTGTAAGACAAAACGGGTGCTGCGTAGTCTAACAGGGACCGAACAGTGCTTATGTATAACATCCGCAAGATAGGTACCCCAACACCTTTACCAGAAAAAGCCAGAGCTTTTAGAGGATGCAGACGGGCTTTACATAAGGTGCTGATATGATTTATTTCAGCATTTTTACTCTCACATGTGTATCCAACATACATGCCCAGATACTTGTACTTCTGAACACGGCTCAGTTCAACACCATTTAGAGTAAGTGTTATATTTCTTCGTTTCCTAGACTCATATTTGGTTTTGTCTGCATTTATAACTAAGCCGTATTTGTGACAGGTTGTACCAAGTATGTTAAGAGCAGTTTGAATTTTGTTCCCAGAAGTGCCTTGTATAAGAATCTTATCAGCATATATGATCGTCCCTGGAAACACAAACCGAAACTGTCTCTATTTTCCGCTTGTTACAACTTGTAATAAAGCTGTTACATCTTGGCTTAACGTGTTTATGACATATTAGAACGTTGTTACAACTTGCTATATTGGTTGTTATAACTGGTTAGGAAGTGTTAAAACTTGTTCGAACGTTGTAGTTTCGGTGTGTGTTTGGCGGGGTCGTGACCCCTGGAGGATACATCTCTGATGCTAATCTGTTCATTAATACATTGAATAAGGTGGGACTTAAAACTCCCCCTTGGGGGGTACCTATCTGAAACATCCGTTCCTCAGAAATGTATCCTTGGTAATACACCTGAACCTTTCTGCCTTGTAGATAATCCCTTATCCAATGTAGCAATCTCCCTGTTATTCCCAGATTGGCTAATTCGTATACAATTACTTCCCCATTGGCTTTATCAAATGCTCCTTGCAGATCAACAAAAACTCTACAATTGTCATCCACATTACACAAACACTTTAAGAGACAATCCGCAGTACTTTTGCCTTTGATAAAACCAAAGAGATTACTGGACATGTTATCACCTACAAGGTAGAGTAGCCTATTTAACAAAATCCTTTCCATCATTTTACAAGAGCAGGATTTTAAGGAGACAGGCCTGTAGCCTCCGTTTGACTTAGGGATAGGAATGATGACCTATATGTGCCTGTGGGATCGAGCATTGAATCTCGGATCCCGCCTTTTTAGCCATCGGTTGTATATAGCAATGACTCCTATTCTATTTCCCCATCATATCTAGTTTTAAAATTATTAATAGAGTTTGTTTCCACAACCTGCTCCTTAAGTTCATTCCATTTTTCTTCTATTCTCACACTATACGAAAACTTCCTAACATCTCTGTGACTCATCTGAGTTTCCAGCTTCCATCCATGTCCCCTCGTTCTGTTAGTATTCAGTGTGAACATTTCGTCTATTATTCAGTGTGAACATTTCCACTGTCAATCCCCCTGAGTATACCTACCTAACCTAACCTAACCAACGTAACCAACCATCCTAACCAACGTAACCAACCAACGTAACCAACCTAACCTAACCAACCAACTAACCTAACCAACCAACCTAACCTAACCTAACGAAACCAAGCAACCAACCAACGTAACCAACCAACCTAACCAACCAACCTAACCAATTTAACCAACCAACCTAACTAATGTAACCAACCAACCTAACCAACCTAAGCAACCAACCTAAGCAACCAACCTAAGCAACCTAACCAACCAACCAACCTATCCAACCAACCTATCCAACCAACCTTAGCTATCTAACCTAACCAACCAACCTTAGCTATCTAACCTAACCAACCAACCTAAGCTATCTAACCTAACCAACTAACCTAAGCTATCTAACCTAACCAAGCAACCTAACCAAGCAACCTAACCAAGCAACCTAACCAACCAACCTAACCAACCAACCTAACCAACCAACCTAACCAAAGAACCTAATCAACCAACCTAACCAAGCAACCTAACCAACCAACCTAACCAACCAACCTAACCTAACCTAACCAACCAAACTAACCTAACCAACCAACCAACCTAACCAACGTAACCAACCATCCTAACCAACGTAACCAACCAACCTAACCAACGTAATAACGTAACCAACTTAACCTAACCAACCAACCTAACTAACCAACCAACCTAAGCTATCTAACCAAGCAACCTAACTAACCTAACCAACCAACCTAAGTTATCTAACCTAACCAAGCAACCTAACCAACCAACCTAACCAAGGAACCTAACCAACCAACCAACCTAACCAACCTAACTAACCAACCAACCTAACCAACGTAAGCTATCTAACCTAACCAACCAACCTAACCAACCAACCTAACCAACCAACCTTACCAACGTAACCAACCTAACCAACCTAAGCAACCTAAGCAACCAACCTAAGCAACCTAACCTAACCAACCTAACCTAACCAACCTAACCTAACCAACCAACCTAACCAACCTAACAAACCAACCTAACTAACCAACCAACGTAACCAACCATCCTATCCAACCAACCTTAGCTATCTAACCTAAGCTATCTAACCTAACCAACCAACCTAAGCTATCTAACCTAACCAACCAACCTAAGCTATCTAACCTAACCAACCAACCTAAGCTATCTAACCTAACCAACCAACCTAAGCTATCTAACCTAACCAAGCAACTAACCAACCAACAAAACCAAGCAACCTAACCAAAGAACCTAATCAACCAACCTAACCAAGCAACCTAACCAAGCAACCTAACCTAACCAAAGAACCTAATCAACCAACCTAACCAACCAACCAAACCAACCAACCTAACCTAACCAACCAGCCCAACCTAACCTAACCAACCAACCTAACCAACCAACCAACCTAAGCTATCCAACCAACCAACCTAACCAACCTAACTAACCAACCAACCTAACCAACCTAAGCAATC
Source organism: Procambarus clarkii (assembly GCF_040958095.1). Lineage (NCBI taxonomy): Eukaryota > Metazoa > Arthropoda > Malacostraca > Decapoda > Cambaridae > Procambarus > Procambarus clarkii. The sequence continues at coordinate 10,634,747 of NC_091196.1, forward strand.
TAACCTAACCAACCAACCTAACTAACCTAACCAACCAACTTAAGCTATCTAACCTAACCAAGCAACCTAACCAGGCAACCTAACCAACCAACCTAATCAACCAACCTAACCAACGTAAGCTATCTAACCTAACCAACCAACCTAACCAACCAACGTAAGCTATCTAACCTAACCAACCAACCTAAGCTATCTAACCTAACCAACCAACCTAAGCTATCTAACCTAACCAACCAAGCTAAGCTATCTAACCTAACCAACCAACCTAACCAACCAACCAACCTAACCAACCTAACCAAGGAACCTAACCAACCAACGTAAGCTATCTAACCTAGCCAACCAACCTAACCAACGTAACCAACCTAACCAACCAACCTAAGCAACCAACCTAAGCAACCTAACCTAACCAACCTAACTTAACCAACCTAAGCTATCTAACCTAACCAACCAACCTAACCAACCTAAGCTATCCAACCAACCAACCAACCTAACTAACCTAACAAAGAAACCTAACCAACCAACCTAACCAACCAACCTAACCATCCAACCTAACCAAGCAACCTAACCAACTAACCAACGTAACCAACCAACCTAAGCAATGTAACCTAACCTAACCTAAGGTTGAGCAACCTAACCTGAGCAACCTAACCTGAGCAACCTAACCTAAGCAACCTAACCTGAGCAACCTAACCTGAGCAACCTAACCTTAGCAACCTAACCTGAGCAACCTAACCTTAGCAACCTAACCTGAGCAACCTAACCTGAGCAACCTAACCTGAGCAACCTAACCTGAGCAACCTAACCTTAGCAACCTAACCTGAGCAACCTAACCTAAGCAACCTAACCTAAGCAACCTAACCTAAGCAACCTAACCTAAGCATCCTAACCTAAGCATCCTAACCTGAGCAACCTAACCTGAGCAACCTAACCTGAGCAACCTAACCTGAGCAACCTAACCTGAGCAACCGAACCTGAGCAACCTAACCTGAGCAACCTAACCTGAGCAACCTAACCTGAGCAACCTAACCTGAGCAACCTAACCTGAGCAACCGAACCTGAGCAACCGAACCTGAGCAACCTAACCTGAGCAACCTAACCTGAGCAACCTAACCTGAGCAACCGAACCTGAGCAACCTAACCTAAGCAACCTAACCTAAGCAACCTAACCTAAGCATCCTAACCTAACCAACCAACCTGAGCAACCTAATCTGAGCAACCTAACCTGAGCAACCTAACCTGAGCAACCTAACCTGAGCAACCTAACCTGAGCAACCTAACCTGAGCAACCTAACCTGAGCAACCTATCCTGAGCAACCTAACCTGAGCAACCGAACCTGAGCAACCTAACCTGAGCAACCTAACCTGAGCAACCTAACCTGAGCAACCTAACCTAAGCATCCTAACCTAACCAACCAACCTGAGCAACCTAACCTGAGCAACCTAACCTGAGCAACCGAACCTGAGCAACCTAACCTGAGCAACCTTCGGTTCGTGTCAGAGTCCATGAGTCTCCGTGTGCGTGTGAGTGTCCGTGTCCGTGTATCCATGGGGTTTTGGGTCCAGGAAGCTATTTGTGTCGACCCAAATTGCCTCCCTTCTCCCCACCTGAAATCCAGGTGGATTGAAAGACCTGCCCGAGGTCAGTGGATCCAGGTATCCGTCCGTGGCCCCCCGGACTTCAACCCTTCCCCACATTCCAAGGAGTCGGTCAATCAATCTTCGGCTATCCAGAGAATCTATCGAAACTGATGCTCCTACAGGAGGGGACACACAGAGAAATCTGTGCCCTGTACTTGCAACCGTTCCGACAGGCTCGAACGCAGGTCTATCCGGATTAGGAACTTGTTCTATCCGACTAGGCCACGCTGGAGTTGCCTTCTGAATCAAATTTGGCACTTGTATTTATATCTCATAGCAAGGTTAGTTAGTGTCTATTTATCAACAGTTGCAATGATTGAGATGTTAAGTTGTTAATTTGTGTTGACAGTTAGAAATACCTGATAGCTTTGTTTGATAAGGTTGCAGTCCCGTGAGGCAGTTTTATGAATGAATATTGGAGAATTTAGGCTAACTGACATGTGTGTGTGTGTGTGTGTGTGTGTGTACTCACCTAGTTGTACTCACCTAGTTGTGTTTGCGGGGGTTGAGCTCTGGCTCTTTGGTCCCGCCTCTCAACCGTCAATCAACAGGTGTACAGATTCCTGAGCCTATTGGGCTCTATCATATCTACACTTGAAACTGTGTATGGAGTCAGCCTCCACCACATCACCTCCTAATGCATTCCATTTGTCAACCACTCTGACACTAAAAAAGTTCTTTCTAATATCTCTGTGGCTCATTTGGGCACTCAGTTTCCACCTGTGTCCCCTTGTGCGTGTGCCCCTTGTGTTAAATAGACTGTCTTTATCTACCCTATCAATTCCCTTCAGAATCTTAAATGTGGTGATCATGTCCCCCCTAACTCTTCTGTCTTCCACCGAAGTGAGGTTTAATTCCCGTAGTCTCTCCTCGTAGCTCATACCTCTCAGCTCGGGTACTAGTCTGGTGGCAAACCTTTGATCCTTTTCCAGTTTAGTCTTATCCTTGACTAGATATGGACTCCATGCTGGGGCTGCATACTCCAGGATTGGTTTGACATATGTGGTATACAAAGTTCTGAATGATTCTTTACTCAAGTTTCTGAATGCCGTTCGTATATTGGCCAGCCTGGCATATGCCGCTGATGTTATCCGCTTGATATGTGCTGCAGGAGACAGGTCTGGCGTGATATCAACCCCCAAGTCTTTTTCCTTCTCTGACTCCTGAAGAATTTCCTCTCCCAGATGATACCTTGTATCTGGCCACCTGCTCCCTACACCTATCTTCATTACATTACATTTGGTTGGGTTAAACTCTAACAACCATTTGTTCGACCATTCCTTCAACTTGTCTAGGTCTTCTTGAAGCCTCAAACAGTCCTCTTCTGTTTTAATCCTTCTTATAATTTTAGCATCGTCCGCAAACATTGAGAGAAATGAATCGATACCCTCCGGGAGATCATTTACATATATCAGAAACAAGATAGGACCGAGTACAGAGCCCTGTGGGACTCCACTGGTGACTTCACGCCAATCGGAGGTCTCACCTCTCACCGTAACTCTCTGCTTCCTATTGCTTAGATACTCCCTTATCCACTGGAGCACCTTACCAGCTACACCTGCCTGTCTCTCCAGCTTATATACCAGCCTCTTATGCGGTACTGTGTCAAAGGCATTCCGACAATCCAAGAAAATGCAGTCCGCCCAGTCCTCTCTTTCTTGCTTAATCTTTGTCACCTGATCGTAGAAATCACCTGATGTGTGTGTGTGTGTTTAAAAGTATGTATTAATTAATAATTAGTGTGGTGTTTCCAAATGAGTTTGTGAATGGTAAACAAGCAATGCAATATCTAATATGTGCTATTTTAGGCCTCGTTCTGTAAAATACATGTTTTACTAGGGAAGGAAAATCCGGTTTGTTTTATTTCAAGAATAAATAGTACAAAGGCGAAGGAACGAAGGTTTTGGCTGGTTAAATATAGCGTTGTGGCCGCCATTTTCTGTGTTGGGGCAGGGGGGGGGGGGTGATGGAGGGGGCGGAATGGGGGGGTAGGGGTTCGGCAGCCTCCATTGTTGGGGGGGGAGGGGTCCGGAGGAGCTACCGTGGGAAGTGTTGTGGGGGGGGGGGGGAGGGGAAGGTAGGGGGGATGGGTTGGCAGTTAGGTATTTAAATTTAATATTGTAAGATAGGTTATATAAGGCGAGGTGTTGAGGAAGGAATAAGAAAAGTGTTTGGGACTGAGTTGAGTGTATTAGTTGTTGTGATTGATGTTAGCAGGAAGGTAGGTGGTTGAAATGTGTAAAGATTTGTTAATGAGATCATTTGGTTAATAATGTAGGAATTAAGGGTAAGTGATCACTGGAGATAGATATTCAACAGCATATTGAGTGGACAAGTTTTAGCAGGTAGGTAGGCCGGCCGGCCGGCAGAGAGAGACAATGGACTGACAAATAGGTAGACGTTTTCTTCATGGATGGTAAACTATTATTAAAATGGCATGTACACATTTCCATGTGCGACATTGTTGTACACACACACACACACACACACTGACCCACAGAGACTGCCCAAATATGTATACTAACAGCAGCAGCAGTTGGTGTTCCCAGGCAGGTCACCCATCCAAGTACTAACCAAAGTCAACGGTGCTTAACCTGACAGATGTATGGGAGGAGACGCAGTGTTCTCAAGGTGATAGGTAGGTAGGTAGTATGGCCGTTGCTATTGTATACAAGTAGTAAGTAATCACATGTGAGTGAGTCAAGATAATGGTAACTGCGGCGGGCAGGCAGGCGGAGGATACTCACACATAGCAGCCAATTCTCTATTAATGATAGTACTTATTGCAACTATTTAGTCAAATTAGCCAACAACAAATGGACTACTACTACTACTACTACTACTGTTGCTCCAAAATAGAAATGTTGGGATGCCACCGCTGCCATAGATCTCGCACAAGTTGCTGCTGACAAATGACTCATCTTAGGCCTTGCATATGCTCTCTTAGGCTTCATTTAGTCAATACTTGTAACATCATTGAGTTGGGGGACAGGCAGACAGGCACTTTATATATGTTAGGCTTATAGTGGTCTCCAACACCCACCACCCCACAAGGTCCAACTAGTGACTAACCCTCACTCACTCACCACGCCCCAAGTAGCTAGCTTACTAACTCCTGGATACCTATTTACTGATAGGTGAACAGAGACATTCGGTGATAGGAAAGGCTACTAACAATTACAGCCCTACTTCTACAAACCTACCCTAAACCAACCTAACCTAATCTAACCTAACCTAACCTAACGTAACTAACTCCTGGATACCTATTTACTGTTAGGTGAATAGATGTATTCGGTGATAGGAAACGCTACCTACAATTACAGCCCTTCTTCTATTTCTATTTCTACAAACCTAGCCTATTCTCTAGCCTAAACTAACCTAACCTAAGGTAATCTAACTAACTCCTGGATACCTATTTACTGCTACGTGAACAGAGAAGACACGCTACCAACAATTACGGCCCTATTTCTATTTCAACAAAAATAGCCTATTTCTTAGCCTAAACTAATATAACCTAATTAAACCTAACCTAACCTAATCTAACCTTACCTATATATATACTTCACTACTCACTAACATCATCACTACCACCCTACTCACCATCATCATCACTACCTCACCATCATCATCACTACCTCTCTACTCACCATCATCATCATTACCTCACTACTCACCATCACTACCACACTACTCACCATCATCATCACTACCTCTCTACTCTCCATCATCATCATTACCTCACTACTCACCATCACTACCACACTACTCACCATCATCACTACCTCACTACTCACCATCATCATCACTACTTCTCTACTCACCACCATCATCATTTCCTCACTACTCACTAACATCATCACTTCCTCACTACTCATCATCATCTCTACCCACCATCATCACTACCACTACTCATAAACATCATCACTACCACACTACTCACTATCATCATCACTACCACACTACTCACCATCATCACTACCACACTACTCACTATCATTATCACTACCACACTACTCACCATCACTACCACACTACTCACTATCATCATCACTACCACATTACTCACAATCATCACTACCTCACTACTCACCATCATCACTACCACACTTCTCACCATCATCACTACCACACTACTCTTAACCATCATCACTACCTCACTACTCACAATCATCATCACTACCTCACCATCATCATCACTACCTCACCATCATCATCACTACCTCACCATCATCACTACCTCACCATCATCATCTCTACCCACCATCATCACTACCACTACTCATAAACATCATCACTACCACACTACTCACTATCATCATCACTACCACACTACTCACCATCATCACTACCTCACTACTCACCATCATCATCATTACTTCTCTACTCACCACCATCATCATTACCTCACTACTCACCATCATCATCATTACTTCTCTACTCACCACCATCATCATTACCTCACTACTCACCATCACTACCACACTACTCACCATCATCATCACTACCTCTCTACTCACCATCATCATCATTACCTCACTACTCACCATCACTACCACACTACTCACCACCATCATCACTACCTCACTACTCACCATCATCATCATTACTTCCCTACTCACCACCATCATCATTACCTCACTACTCACCATCACTACCACACTACTCACCATCATCATCACTACTTCTCTACTCACCATCATCATCATTACCTCACTACTCACCATCACTACCACACTACTCACCATCATCACTACCTCACTACTCACCATCATCACTACTTCTCTACTCACCACCATCATCATTACCTCACTACTCACCATCACTACCACACTACTCACCATCATCATCACTACCTCTCTACTCACCATCATCATCATTACCTCACTACTCACCATCACTACCACACTACTCACCATCATCACTACCTCACTACTCACCATCATCATCACTACTTCTCTACTCACCACCATCATCATTACCTCACTACTCACTATCACTACCACACTACTCACCATCATCATCACTACCTCTCTACTCACCATCATCATCATTACCTCACTACCACACTACTCACCATCATCACTACCTCACTACTCACCATCATCATCACTATCTCTCTACTCACCATCATCATCATTACCTCACTCCTCACCATCACTAGCACACTACTCACCATCATCACTTCCTCACTACTCAGCATCATCACTACTCACCATCATCTCTACCCACCATCATCACTACCAATACTCATAAACATCATCACTACCACACTACTCACCATCATCACTACCACACTACTCACTATCATCATCACTACCACACTACTCACCATCATCACTACCACACTACTCACTATCATCATCACTACCACACTACTCACCATCATCACTACCACACTACTCACTATCATCATCACTAGCACACTACTCACCATCATCACTACCACACTACTCTTAACCATCATCACTACCTCACTACTCACAATCATCATCACTACCTCACCATCATCATCACTACCTCACCATCATCATCACTACCTCACCATCATCACTACCTCGCCATCATCATCATTACATCACTACTCACCATTATCATCACTACACTACTCACCATCATCATCACTACCACAATACTCACCATCATCATCACTACCACAATACTCACCATCAACATCACTACCACACTACTTAGCAACACCATCACTACCTCACCATCATCATCACTACTCACTATCATCACTTTTATCACTTCTCACCATCACTACCTCACTACTCACCATCATCATCACTACCACACTATTCACTATCATCATCACTACCACACTCCTCACCATCATCATCACTACCACAATACTCACTATCATCACTTTTATCACTTCTCACCATCACCATCACTACCTCACTAATCACCATCATCACTATCACACTATTCACTATCATCACTACCACACTACTCACCATCATCATCTTTACCTCACTACTCACCATCATCATCACTACCTCACCATCATCATCACTACCTCTCTACTCACCATCATCATCATTACCTCACTACTCACCATCATCATCACTACCTCACTACTTAGCAACACGATCACTACCTCACTACTCACCATCATCATCACTACTCACAATCATCATCACTACCACACTACTCACTATCATCACTTTTATCACTTATCACCATCACTACCTCACTACTCACCATCATCATCACTACCTCACTTCTCACTATCATCATCACTACCACACTACTCACCATCATCATCAGTACCACACTATTCACTATCATCATCACTACCTCACTACTCACCATCATCACTACCACACTACTCACTATCATCACTTCTCACCATCATCATCACTACCTCACTACTCACTATCATCACTACTACACTACTCACCATCATCATCACTACCTCACTACTCACCATCATCATCACTACCTCACTACTCACTATCATCATCACTACCACACTATTCACTATCATCATCACCACCTCACTACTCTTAACCATCATCACTACCTCACTACTCATAATCATCATCACTACCTCACCATCACTACCTCACTACTCACCATCATCATCACTACCACAATACTCACCATCAACATCACTAACACACTACTTAGCAACACCATCACTACCTCACAACTCGCCATCATCACTACCACACTACTCACTATCATCACTTCTCACCATCACCATCACTACCTCACTACTCACCATCATCATCACTACCTCACTACTCACTATCATCATCACTACCTCACTACTCACTATCATCATCACTACCACACTACTCACCATCATCACTACCTCACTACTCACCACCATCATCACTACCTCACTACTCACCATCATCATCACTACTCACCATCGTCATCACTACCTCACAACTCACTATCATCACTACCACACTACTCACTATCATCACTTCTCACCATCAGCATCACTACTCACTATCATCATCACTACCACACTACTCACCATCATCATCACTACCACACTATGCACTATCATCACTACCTCACTACTCACCATCATCATCACTACCACACTACTCACTATCATCACTTCTCACCATCATCATCACTACCTCACTACTCACTATCATCACTACCACACTACTCACCATCGTCATCACTACCACACTACTCACAATCATCATCACTACTCACTATCATCATCACTACCTCACTACTCACTATCATCATCACTACCACACTACTCACCATCATCACTACCACACTACTCACTATCATCACTTCTCACCATCAACATCACTACCACACTACTTAGCAACACCATCACTACTCACCATCATCATCACTACCACACTACTCACTATCACCATCACTACCTCACTACTCACCATCATTATCACTACCTCACTACTCACTATCATTATCACTACCACACTACTCACCATCATCATCACTACTCACCATCATCATCACTTCTCACCATCATCATCACTACCTCACTACTCACTATTATCATCACTACCTCACTACTCACCATCATCATCACTACCTCACTACTCACCATCATCATCACTACCTCACTACTCACCATCATCATCACTACCACACTATTCACTATCATCATCACTACCTCTCTACTCACTATCATCACTTCTCACCATCATCACTACCACACTATTCACCATCATCATCACTACTACACTACTCACCATCATCATCACTATCACAATATTCACTATCATCACTACTCACCATCATCATCTTTACCTCACTACTCACCATCATCACTACATCACTATCATCATCACTACCACACTACTCACCATCATCATCACTACCACACTACTCACCATCATCATCACTACCTCACTACTCACCATCATCATCACTACCACACTATTTACCATCATCATCACTACCACACTTCACTATCATCATCACTACCACACTACTCACTATCATCACTACCACACTACTCACTATCATCACTTCTCAGCATCATCGTCACTACCTCACTACTCATCATCATCATCACTACCACACTACTCACTATCATCATCACTACCCCACTACTCACTATCATCACTACCACACTACTCACTATTATCACTTCTCACCATCATCATCACTACCTCACTACTCACCATCACCACCACCATCATCATCACTACCACAATACTCACCATCAACATCACCAACACACTACTTAGCAACATCATCACTACCTCACTACTCGCCATCATCACTACCACACTACTCACTATCATCACTTCTCACCATCACCATCACTACCTCACTACTCACCATCATCATCACTACCTCACTACTCACTATCATCATCACTACCTCACTACTCACTATCATCATCACTACCACACTACTAACCATCATCACTACCACACTACTCACTATCATCACTTCTCACCATCAACATCACTACCACACTACTTAGCAACACCATCACTACCTCACTACTCACCATCATCATCACTACCACACTACTCACTATCACCATCACTACCTCACTACTCACCATCATCATCACTACCTCACTACTCACCATCATCATCACTACCTCACTACTCACTATCATTATCACTACCACACTACTCACCATCATCATCACTACTCACCATCATCATCACTTCTCACCATCATCATCACTACCTCACTACTCACTATTATCATCACTACCTCACTACTCACCATCATCATCACTACCTCACTACTCACCATCATCATCACTACCTCACTACTCACCATCATCATCACTACCACACTATTCACTATCATCATCACTACCTCTCTACTCACTATCATCACTTCTCACCATCATCACTACCACACTATTCACCATCATCATCACTACTACACTACTCACCATCATCATCACTATCACACTATTCACTATCATCACTACCACACTACTCACCATCATCATCTTTACCTCACTACTCACCATCATCACTACATCACTATCATCATCACTACCACACTACTCACCATCATCATCACTACCACACTACTCACCATCATCATCACTACCTCACTACTCACTATCATCACTACCACACTACTCACTATCATCACTTCTCAGCATCATCATCACTACCTCACTACTCATCATCATCATCACTACCACACTACTCACCATCATCATCACTACCCCACTACTCACTATCATCACTACCACACTACTCACTATCATCACTTCTCACCATCATCATCACTACCTCACTACTCACCATCACCACCACCATCATCATCACTACCACACTTCACCATCATCATCACTACCACACTTCACCATCATCATCACTACCTTACTACTCACCATCATCATCACTACTACACTATTCACTATCATCATCACTACCACACTACTCACCATCATCACTACCTCACTACTCACCATCATCACTACCTCACTACTCACCATCATCATCACTACTCACTATCACTGCCACACTACTCACCGAGTAGTGTGGTAGTGATGATGGTGAGTAGTGATGATGATGATGATGGTGAGTAGTGAGGAAATGATGGTGGTGAGTAGGGAAGTAGTGATGATGATGGTGAGTAGTGAGGTAGTGATGATGGTGAGTATTGTGGTAGTGATGGTGAGTAGTGAGGTAATGATGATGATGGTGAATAGAGAGGTAGAGAGGTAGTGATAATGATGGTGAGGTAGTGATGATGATAGTGAGTAGTGAGGTAATGATGATGATGGTGAGTAGCGAGGTAGTGATGATGATGGTGAGTAGTGAGGTAAAGATGATGATGGTGAGTAGTGTGGTAGTGATTATAGTGAATAGTGTGATAGTGATGATGATGGTGTGTTGTGAGGTAGTGATGGTGATGGTGAGAAGTGATAAAAGTGATGATAGTGAGTAGTGTGGTAGTGATGATGATGGTGAGTAGTGTGGTAGTGATGATAGTGAATAGTGTGGTAGTGATGATGATGGTGAGTAGTGAGGTAGTGATGGTGATGGTGAGAAGTGATAAAAGTGATGATAGTGAGTAGTGTGGCAGTGATGATGATGGTGAGTAGTGAGGTAGTGATGGTGTTGCTAAGTAGTGTGGTAGTGATGTTGATGGTGAGAATGTGGTAGTGATGATGATGGTGAGTAGTGTAGTGATGATAATGGTGAGTAGTGAGGTAGTGATGATGATGGCGAGGTAGTGATGATGGTGAGGTAGTGATGATGATGGTGAGGTAGTGATGATGATGGTGAGGTAGTGATGATGATTGTGAGTAGTGAGGTAGTGATGATGGTGAGTAGTGTGGTAGTGATGATGATAGTGAGTAGTGTGGTAGTGATGATGGTGAGTAGTGTGGTAGTGATGATGATAGTGAGTAGTGTGGTAGTGATGATGATGAGTAGTGTGGTAGTGATGATGATGAGTAGTGTGGTAGTGATGATGATAGTGAGTAGTGTGGTAGTGATGATGTTTATGAGTAGTGGTAGTGATGATGGTGGGTAGAGATGATGCTGAGTAGTGAGGAAGTGATGATGTTAGTGAGTAGTGAGGAAATGATGATGGTGGTGAGTAGAGAAGTAGTGATGATGATGGTGAGTAGTGAGGTAGTGATGATGGTGAGTAGTGTGGTAGTGATGGTGAGTAGTGAGGTAATGATGATGATGGTGAGTAGAGAGGTAGTGATGATGATAGGGTAGTGTGGTAGTGATGGTGAGTAGTGAGGTAATGATGATGATGGTGAGTAGAGAGGTAGTGATGATGATGGTGAGGTAGTGATGATGATGGTGAGTAGGGAGGTAGTGATGATGTTAGTGAGTAGCGAAGTATATATATAGGTAAGGTTAGATTAGGTTAGGTTAGGTTTAATTAGGTTAGATTAGTTTAGGCTAAGAAATAGGCTATTTTTGTTGAAATAGAAATAGGGCCGTAATTGTTGGTAGCGTGTCTTCTCTGTTCCCGTAGCAGTAAATAGGTATCCAGGAGTTAGTTAGATTACCTTAGGTTAGGTTAGTTTAGGCTAGAGAATAGGCTAGGTTTGTAGAAATAGAAATAGAAGAAGGGCTGTAATTGTAGGTAGCGTTTCCTATCACCGAATACATCTATTCACCTAACAGTAAATAGGTATCCAGGAGTTAGTTACGTTAGGTTAGGTTAGCTTAGATTAGGTTATGTTTGTTTTGACTAGGAAATAGGCTACGTTTGCAGGTTAAGTTAGGTTAGTTTAGGCTAGGTTTGTAGAAATAGAAAAGGGGCTGTAATTGTTGGTAGCCTATCTAACCTAACCAAGGAACCTAACCAACCAACCTAACCAAGCAACCTAACCAAACAACCTAACCAACCATCCTAACCAGGGAACCTAATCAACCAACCTAACCAAGCAACCTAACCAAGGAACCTAACCAAGGATCCTAACCTAACCCAACCAACCGAACTAACCTAACCAACCAACCTAACCTAACCAACCAACCAACCTAACCAATGTAACCAACCAACCTAACCAACGTAACCAACCTAAGCAACCAACCTAAGCAACCTAACCTAACCAACCAACCTAACCAACCAACCAACCTAACAAACCAACCTAACTAACCAACCAACCTAACCAACCAACCTAAGCTATCTAACCTAACCAACCAACCTATCCAACCAACCTTAGCTATCTAACCTAACCAACCAACCTAACCAAGCAACCTAACCAAGCAACCTAACCAACCAACCTAACCTAACCAACCAACCCAACCAACCTAACCTAACCAACCAACCAACCTAAACAACGTAACCAACCATCCTAACCAACGTAACCAACCAAGCTAACCAACGTAATAACGTAACCAACTTAACCTAACCAACCAACCTAACCAACCAAACCTAGCCAACCTAACCAACCAACCAACCTAAGCAACCAACCAACCTAACCAACTAACCAACCAACCTAACTAACCAACCAACCTAATCAACCAAACTAAGCTATCTAACCTACCAACCTAACTAACCAACCAACCTAACCAACGTAAACTATCTAACCTAACCAACCAACCTAACCTAACCAACCAACCTAAGCTATCTAACCTAACCAAGCAACCTAACCAACCAACCTAACCAAGCAACCTAACCAACCAACCTAACCTAACCTAACCAACCAACCCAACCTAACCTAACCAACGTAACCAACCATCCTAACCAACGTAACCAACCAACGTAACCAACCAAACCTAACCAACCAACTAACCTAACCAAACAACCTAACCTAACGTAACCAACCAACCAACCAACGTAACCAACCAACCTAACCAACCAACGTAACCAATGTAACCAACAAACCTAACCAACCTAACTAATGTAACCAACCAAGCTAACCAACGTAACCAACCTAACCAACCAACCTAAGCAACCAACCTAAGCAACCTAACCTAACCAACCTAACCTTACCAACCTAACCTAACCAACCAACCAACCTAACCAATCAACCTAACCAACCAACCTAACCAACCAACCTAACCAACCAACCTAACCTAACCAACCAACCAACCAACCAACCTAACAAACCAACCTAACTAACCAACCAACCTATCCAACCAACCTATCCAACCAACCTATCCAACCAACCTTAGCTATCTAACCTAACCAACCAACCTAAGCTATCTAACCTAACCAACCAACCTAACCAAGCAACCTAACCAACCAACCTAACCAAAGAACCTAATCAACCAACCTAACCAAGCAACCTAGCCAACCAACCTAACCTAACCTAACCAACCAAACTAACCTAACCTAACCTAACCAACCAACCAACCTAACCAACGTAACCAACCATCCTAACCAACGTAACCAACCAACCTAACCAACGTAATAACGTAACCAACTTAACCTAACCAACCAACCTAACCAACCTAACCAAAGCAACCTAACCAAAGCAACCTAACTAACCAACCAACCTAACTAACCAACCAACATAATCAACCAACCTAAGCTATCTAACCAACCAACCTAACTAACCAACCTAACTAACCAACCAACGTAAACTATTTAACCTAACCAACCAACCTAACTAACCTAACCAACCAACCTAAGCTATCTAACCTAACCAAGCAACCTAACCAACCAACCTAACCAAGGAACCTAACCAACCAACTAACCTAACCAACCTAAGCTATCTAACCAACCAACCTAACTAACCAACCTAACTAACCAACCAACCTAACCAACGTAAGCTATCTAACCTAACCAACCAACCTAACCAACTAACCTATCTAACCTAACCAACCAACCTAACTAACCTAACCAACCAACGTAAGCTATCTAACCTAACCAAGCAACCTAACCAAGCAACCTAACCAACCAACCTAACCAACCAACCTAACCAAGGAACCTAACCAACCAACCTAACCAACCTAAGCTATCTAACCAACCAACCTAACTAACCAACCTAACTAACCAACCAACCTAACCAACCTAAGCTATCTAACCTAACCAACCAACCTAAGCTATATAACCTAACCAACCAACCTAAGCTATCTAACCTAACCAAGCAACCTAACCAACCACCCTAACCAACCAACCTAACCAAGCAACCTAACCAACCAACCAACCTAACCTAACCTAACCAACCAACCAATCTAACCTAACCAACGTAACCAACCATCTTAACCAACGTAACCAACCAACGTAACCAACCTAACCTAACTAACCAACTAACATAACCAACCAACCTAACCTAACCTAACGTAACCAAGCAACCAACCAAGCAACCAACCAACCAACGTAACCAACCAACCTAACCAACCAACCTAACCAATGTAACCAACCAACCTAACCAATGTAACCAACCAACCTAACCAACCAACCTAACCTAACCAACCTAACAAACCAACCAACCTAACCAAACAACCTAAGCTATCTAACCTAACCAACCAACCTATCCAACCAACCTTAGCTATCTAACCTAACCAACCAACCTTAGCTATCTAACCTAACCAACCAACCTAAGCTATCTAACCTAACCAACTAACCTAAGCTATCTAACCTAACCAAGCAACCTAACCAACCAACCTAACCAAGCAACCTAACCAACCAACCTAACCAAGCAACCTAACCAACCAACCTAACCAAAGAACCTAATCAACCAACCTAACCAAGCAACCTAACCAACCAACCTAACCAACCAACCTAACCTAACCTAACCAACCAAACTAACCTAACCTAACCAACCAACCAACCTAACCAACGTAACCAACCATCCTAACCAACGTAACCAACCAACCTAACCAACGTAATAACGTAACCAACTTAACCTAACCAACCAACCTAACTAACCAACCAACCTAATCAACCAACCTTAGCTATCTAACCAACCAACCTAACTAACCAACCTAACTAACCAACCAACGTAAACTATTTAACCTAACCAACCAACCTAAGCTATCTAACCTAACCAAGCAACCTAACCAAGCAACCTAACCAACCAACCTAACCAAGGAACCTAACCAACCAACCAACCTAACCAACCTAACTAACCAACCAACCTAACCAACGTAAGCTATCTAACCTAACCAACCAACCTAACCAACCTAACCAACCAACCTAACCAACCAACCGTACCAACGTAACCAACCTAACCAACCTAAGCAACCTAAGCAACCAACCTAAGCAACCTAACCTAACCAACCTAACCTAACTAACCTAACCAACCTAACAAACCAACCTAACTAACCAACCAACCTAACCAACCATCCTATCCAACCAACCTTAGCTATCTAACCTAAGCTATCTAAAGTAACCAACCAACCTAAGCTATCTAACCTAACCAACCAACCTAAGCTATCTAACCTAAACAAGGTTAATCAACAAACAAAAACCAACCAACAAAACCAAGCAACCTAACCAAAGAACCTAATCAACCAACCTAACCAAGCAACCTAACCAACCAACCTAACCTAACCAAAGAACCTAATCAACCAACCTAACCATCCAACCTAACCATCCAACCAAACCAACCAACCTAACCTAACCAACCAGCCCAACCTAACCTAACCAACCAACCTAACCAACCAACCTAAGCTATCCAACCAACCAACCTAACTAACCAACCAACCTAACCAACCTAAGCAATCTAACCTAACCAACCAACCTAACTAACCTAACCAACCAACTTAAGCTATCTAACCTAACCAAGCAACCTAACCAAGCAACCTAACCAACCAACCTAATCAACCAACCTAACCAACGTAAGCTATCTAACCTAACCAACCAACCTAACCAACCAACGTAAGCTATCTAACCTAACCAACCAACCTAACCAACCAACGTAAGCTATCTAACCTCACCAACCAACCTAACCAACCAACCTAAGCTATCTAACCTAACCAACCAACCTAAGATATCTAACCTAACCAACCAACCTAAGCTATCTAACCTAACAAACCAAGCTAAGCTATCTAACCTAACCAACCAACCTAACCAACCAACCTAACCAAGGAACCTAAGCAACCAACCTAACCAACGTAAGCTATCTAACCTAGCCAACCAACCTAACCAACCTAACCAACCAACCTAAGCAACCAACCTAAGCAACCTAACCTAACCAACCTAACCTAACCAACCAACCTAAGCTATCTAGCCTAACCAACCAACCTGAGCAACCTAAGCAACCAACCTAAGCAACCTAACCTAACCACCCTAACCAACCAACCTAAGCTATCTAACCTAACCAACCAACCTATCAACGTAAGCTATCTAACCTAACCAAGCAACCTAAGCTATCTAACCTAACCAACCAACCTAACCAACCTAAGCTATCCAACCAACCAACCAACCTAACTAACCTAACAAAGAAACCTAACCAACCAACCTAACTATCCAACCTAACCAAGCAACCTAACCAAGCAACCTAACCAACCAACCAACGTAACTAACCAACCTAAGCAATGTAACCTAACCTAACCTAAGGTTGAGCAACCTAACCTGAGCAACCTGCCTAACCAACCTAACCTGAGCAACCTAACCTAACCTGAGCAACCTAACCTGAGCAACCTAACCTGAGCAACCTAACCTGAGCAACCGAACCTGAGCAACCTAACCTGAGCAACCTAACCTGAGCAACCTAACCTGAGCAACCTAACCTGAGCAACCTAACCTGAGCAACCTAACCTGAGCAACCTAACCTGAGCAACCTAACCTAAGCATCCTAACCTAACCAACCAACCTGAGCAACCTAACCTGAGCAACCTAACCTGAGCAACCGAACCTGAGCAACCTAACCTGAGCAACCTAACCTGAGCAACCTAACCTGAGCAACCTAACCTGAGCAACCTAACCAACTAACCAACCTAATTATGTTATTATATTATTATTATTATTATATTATTATTATTATTATTATATATTATATTATTATATTATTATTATTATTATACAACCAACTTATATTATCAACTCCCAATCAACAATCAACAATAGTATATTATCAACTCCCTTCTTATTATCTGACACGAACCGAAGGTTCGTGTCAGATAATAAGATAATAATGATAAGGTAATAATGATAAGGTAATAAGATAAGATAATAAGATGTCAGAGTCCATGAGTGTCCGTGTGCGTGTCCGTGTGAGTGTCCGTGTCCGTGTATCCATGGGGTTTTGGGTCCAGGAAGCTATTTGTGTCGACCCAAATTGCCTCCCTTCTCCCCACCTGAAATCCAGGTGGATTGAAAGACCTGCCCGAGGTCAGTGGATCCAGGTATCCGTCCGTGGCCCCCCGGACTTCAACCCTTCTCCACATTCCAAGGAGTCGGTCAATCAATCTTCGGCTATCCAGAGAATCTATCGAAACTGATGCTCCTACAGGAGGGGACACACAGAGAAATCTGTGCCCTGTACTTGCAACCGTTCTGACAGGCTCGAACGCAGATCTATCCGGATTAGGAACTTGTCCTATCCCACTAGACCACGCTGGAGTTGCCTTCTGAATCAAATTTGGCACTTGTATTTATATCTCATAGCAAGGTTAGTTAGTGTCTATTTATCAACAGTTGCAATGATTGAGATGTTAAGTTGTTAATTTGTGTTGACAGTTAGAAATACCTGATAGCTTTGTTTGATAAGGTTGCAGTCCCGTGAGGCAGTTTTATGAATGAATATTGGAGAATTTAGGCTAACTGACATGTGTGTGTGTGTGTGTGTGTGTGTACTCACCTAGTTGTGTTTGCGGGGGTTGAGCTCTGGCTCTTTGGTCCCGCCTCTCAATTGTCAATCAACAGGTGTATAGATTCCTGAGCCTATTGGGCTCTATCATATCTACACTTGAAACTGTGTATGGAGTCAGCCTCCACCACATCACCTCCTAATGCATTCCATTTGTCAACCACTCTGACACTAAAAAAGTTCTTTATAATATCTCTGTGGCTAATTTTGCACTCAGTTTCCACCTGTGTCCCCTTGTGCGTGTGCCCCTTGTGTTAAATAGACTGTCTTTATCTACCCTAGCAATTCCCTTCAGAATCTTAAATGTGGTGATCATGTCCCCCTAACTCTTCTGTCTTTCACCGAAGTGAGGTTTAATTCCCGTAGTCTCTCCTCGTAACTCATACCTCTCAGCTCGGGTACTAGTCTGGTGGCAAACCTTTGATCCTTTTCCAGTTTAGTCTTATCCTTGACTAGATATGGACTCCATGCTGGGGCTGCATACTCCAGGATTGGTTTGACATATGTGGTATACAAAGTTCTGAATGATTCTTTACTCAAGTTTCTGAATGCTGTTCGTATATTGGCCAGCCTGGCATATGCCGCTGATATTATCCGCTTGATATGTGCTGCAGGAGACAGGTCTGGCGTGATATCAACCCCCAAGTCTTTTTCCTTCTCTGACTCCTAAAGAATTTCCTCTCCCAGATGATACCTTGTATCTGGCCTCCTGCTCCCTTCACCTATCATCATTACATTACATTTGGTTGGGTTAAACTCTAACAACCATTTGTTCGACCATTCCTTCAACTTGTCTAGGTCTTCTTGAAGCCTCAAACAGTCCTCTTCTGTTTTAATCCTTCTCATAATTTTAGCATCGTCCGCAAACATTGAGGGAAATGAATTGATACCCTCCGGGAGATCATTTACATATATCAGAAACAAGATAGGACCGAGTACAGCGCCCTGTGGGACTCCACTGGTGACTTCACGCCAATCGGAGGTCTCACCTCTCACCGTAACTCTCTGCTTCCTATTGCTTAGATACTCCCTTATCCACTGGAGCACCTTACCAGCTACACCTGCCTGTCTCTCCAGCTTATATACCAGCCTCTTATGCGGTACTGTGTCAAAGGCATTCCGACAATCCAAGAAAATGCAGTCCGCCCAGTCCTCTCTTTCTTGCTTAATCTTTGTCACCTGATCGTAGAAATCACCTGATGTGTGTGTGTGTGTTTAAAAGTATGTATTAATTAATAATTAGTGTGGTGTTTCCAAATGAGTTTGTGAATGGTAAACAAGCAATGCAATATCTAATATGTGCTATTTTAGGCCTCGTTCTGTAAAATACATGTTTTACTAGGGAAGGAAAATCCGGTTTGTTTTATTTCAAGAATAAATAGTACAAAGGCGAAGGAACGAAGGTTTTGGCTGGTTAAATATAGCGTTGTGGCCGCCATTTTCTGTGTTGGGGCAGGGGGGGGGGGTGATGGAGGGGGCGGAATGGGGGGGTAGGGGTTCGGCAGCCTCCATTGTTGGGGGGGGAGGGGTCCGGAGGAGCTACCGTGGGAAGTGTTGTGGGGGGGGGGGGGGGAGGGGAAGGTAGGGGGGATGGGTTGGCAGTTAGGTATTTAAATTTAATATTGTAAGATAGGTTATATAAGGCGAGGTGTTGAGGAAGGAATAAGAAAAGTGTTTGGGACTGAGTTGAGTGTATTAGTTGTTGTGATTGATGTTAGCAGGAAGGTAGGTGGTTGAAATGTGTAAAGATTTGTTAATGAGATCATTTGGTTAATAATGTAGGAATTAAGGGTAAGTGATCACTGGAGATAGATATTCAACAGCATATTGAGTGGACAAGTTTTAGCAGGTAGGTAGGCCGGCCGGCCGGCAGAGAGAGACAATGGACTGACAAATAGGTAGACGTTTTCTTCATGGATGGTAAACTATTATTAAAATGGCATGTACACTTTTCCATGTGCGACATTCTTGTACACACACACACACACACTGACCCACAGAGACTGCCCAAATATGTATACTAACAGCAGCAGCAGTTGGTGTTCCCAGGCAGGTCACCCATCCAAGTACTAACCAAAGTCAACGGTGCTTAACCTGACAGATGTATGGGAGGAGACGCAGTGTTCTCAAGGTGATAGGTAGGTAGGTAGTATGGCCGTTGCTATTGTATACAAGTAGTAAGTAATCACATGTGAGTGAGTCAAGATAATGGTAACTGCGGCGGGCAGGCAGGCGGAGGATACTCACACATAGCAGCCAATTCTCTATTAATGATAGTACTTATTGCAACTATTTAGTCAAATTAGCCAACAACAAATGGACTACTACTACTACTACTACTACTACTGTTGCTCCAAAATAGAAATGTTGGGATGCCACCGCTGCCATAGATCTCGCACAAGTTGCTGCTGACAAATGACTCATCTTAGGCCTTGCATATGCTCACTTAGGCTTCATTTAGTCAATACTTGTAACATCATTGAGTTGGGGGACAGGCAAACAGGCACTTTATATATGTTAGGCTTATAGTGGTCTCCAACACCCACCACCCCACAAGGTCCAACTAGTGACTAACCCTCACTCACTCACCACGCCCCAAGTAGCTAGCTTACTAACTCCTGGATACCTATTTACTGATAGGTGAACAGAGACATTCGGTGACAGGAAAGGCTACTAACAATTACAGCCCTATTTCTACAAACCTACCCTAAACCAACCTAACCTAATCTAACCTAACCTAACCTACCGTAACTAACTCCTGGATACCTATTTACTGTTAGGTGAATAGATGTATTCGGTGATAGGAAACGCTACCTACAATTACAGCCCTTCTTCTATTTCTATTTCTACAAACCTAGCCTATTCTCTAGCCTAAACTAACCTAACCTAAGGTAATCTAACTAACTCCTGGATACCTATTTACTGCTACGTGAACAGAGAAGACACGCTACCAACAATTACGGCCCTATTTCTATTTCAACAAAAATAGCCTATTTCTTAGCCTAAACTAATCTAACCTAATTAAACCTAACCTAACCTAATCTAACCTTATCTATATATATACTTCACTACTCACTAACATCATCACTACCTCCCTACTCACCATCATCATCACTACCTCACCATCATCATCACTACCTCACCATCATCATCACTACCTCTCTACTCACCATCATCATCATTACCTCACTACTCACCATCACTACCACACTACTCACCATCATCATCACTACCTCTCTACTCACCATCATCATCATTACCTCACTACTCACCATCACTACCACACTACTCACCATCATCACTACCTCACTACTCACCATCATCATCACTACTTCTCTACTCACCACCATCATCATTTCCTCACTACTCACTAACATCATCACTTCCTCACTACTCAGCATCATCTCTACCCACCATCATCACTACCACTACTCATAAACATCATCACTACCACACTATTCACTATCATCATCACTACCACACTACTCACCATCATCACTACCACACTACTCACTATCATCATCACTACCACACTACTCACCATCACTACCACACTACTCACTATCATCATCACTACCACACTACTCACAATCATCACTACCTCACTACTCACCATCATCACTACCACACTACTCACCATCATCACTACCACACTACTCTTAACCATCATCACTACCTCACTACTCACAATCATCATCACTACCTCACCATCATCATCACTACCTCACCATCATCATCACTACCTCACCATCATCACTACCTCACCATCATCATCTCTACCCACCATCATCACTACCACTACTCATAAACATCATCACTACCACACTACTCACTATCATCATCACTACCACACTACTCACCATCATCACTACCTCACTACTCACCATCATCATCATTACTTCTCTACTCACCACCATCATCATTACCTCACTACTCACCATCATCATCATTACTTCTCTACTCACCACCATCATCATTACCTCACTACTCACCATCACTACCACACTACTCACCACCATCATCACTACCTCACTACTCACCATCATCATCATTACTTCTCTACTCACCACCATCATCATTACCTCACTACTCACCATCACTACCACACTACTCACCATCATCATCACTACCTTTCTACTCACCATCATCATCATTACCTCACTACTCACCATCACTACCACACTACTCACCATCATCACTACCTCACTACTCACCATCATCACTACTTCTCTACTCACCACCATCATCATTACCTCACTACTCACCATCACTACCACACTACTCACCATCATCATCACTACCTCTCTACTCACCAGCATCATCATTACCTCACTACTCACCATCACTACCACACTACTCACCATCATCACTACCTCACTACTCACCATCATCATCACTACTTCTCTACTCACCACCATCATCATTACCTCACTACTCACCATCACTACCACACTACTCACCATCATCATCACTACCTCTCTACTCACCATCATCATCATTACCTCACTACTCACCATCACTACCACACTACTCACCATCATCACTACCTCACTACTCACCATCATCATCACTATCTCTCTACTCACCATCGTCATCATTACCTCACTACTCAATATCACTACCACACTACTCACCATCATCACTTCCTCACTACTCAGCATCATCACTACTCACCATCATCTCTACCCACCATCATCACTACCACTACTCATAAACATCATCACTACCACACTACTCACCATCATCACTACCACACTTCTCACTATCATCATCACTACCATACTACTCACCATCATCACTACCACACTACTCACTATCATCATCACTACCACACTACTCACCATCATCACTACCACACTACTCACTATCATCATCACTACCACACTACTCACCATTATCACTACCACACTTCTCTTAACCATCATCACTACCTCACTACTCACAATCATCATCACTACCTCACCATCATCATCACTACCTCACCATCATCATCACTACCTCACCATCATCATCACTACCTCACCATCACCACTACCTCGCCATCATCATCATTACCTCACTACTCACCATTATCATCACTACACTACTCACCATCATCATCACTACCACAATACTCACCATCATCATCACTACCACAATACTCACCATCAACATCACTACCACACTACTTAGCAACACCATCACTACCTCACCATCATCATCACTACCACACTACTCACTATCATCACTTTTATCACTTCTCACCATCACCATCACTACCTCACTACTCACCATCATCATCACTACCACACTATTCACTATCATCATCACTACCACACTACTCACCATCATCATCACTACGACAATACTCACTATCATCACTTTTATCACTTCTCACCATCACCATCACTACCTCACTACTCACCATCATCACTATTCACTATCATCACTACCACACTACTCACCATCATCATCTTTACCTCACTACTCACCATCATCATCACTACCTCACCATCATCACTACCTCTCTACTCACCATCATCATCATTACCTCACTACTCACCATCATCATCACTACCTCACTACTTAGCAACACCATCACTACCTCACTACTCACCATCATCATCACTACCTCACTACTCACAATCATCATCACTACCACACTACTCACTATCATCACTTTTATCACTTATCACCATCACTACTCACCATCATCATCACTACCTCACTACTCACTATCATCATCATTACCACACTACTCACCATCATCATCAGTACCACACTATTCACTATCATCATCACTACCTCACTACTCACCATCATCACTACCACACTACTCACTATCATCACTTCTCACCATCATCATCACTACCTCACTACTCACTATCATCACTACTACACTACTCACCATCATCATCACTACCACACTACTCACCATCATCATCACTACCTCACTACTCACCATCATCATCACTACCTCACTACTCAGTATTATCATCACTACGACACTACTCACCATCACTACCACACTATTCACTATCATCATCACTACCTCACTACTCACCATCATCATCACTACCACACTACTCACTATCATCACTTCTCACCATCATCATCACTACCTCACTACTCACTATCATCACTACCACACTACTCACCATCATCATCTCTACCTCACAACTCACCATCATCATCACTACCTCACTACTCACCACCATCATCACTACCTCACTACTCACCATCATCATTACTACCTTACTACTCACCATCATCATCACTACCTCACTTCTCACCATCAACATCACTACCACACTACTTAGCAACACCATCACTACCTCACTACTCACCATCATCATCACTACCACACTACTCACTATCATCATCACTACCACACTACTCACTATCATCATCACTACCACACTACTCACCATCATCATCACTACCACACTATTCACTATCATTATCACTACCACACTACTCACCATCATCATCACTACCTCACTACTCACCATCATCATCACTACCACACTACTCACCATCATCATCACTACCACATTATTCACTATCACTACCACACTACTCACCATCATTATCACTACCTCACTACTCACCATCACTACATCCCTACCACACTACTCACCATCAGCATCACTATCACACTATTCACTATCATCATCATTACCTCACTACTCACCATCATCATCACTACCTCACTATCATAATCACTACCACACTACTCACCATCATCATCACTACCACACTATTCACTATCATCATCACCACCTCACTACTCATAACCATCATCACTACCTCACTACTCACAATCATCATCACTACCTCACTACTCACCATCATCATCACTACCACAATACTCACCATCAACATCACTAACACACTACTTAGCAACACCATTACTACCTCACTACTCGCCATCATCACTACCACACTACTCACTATCATCACTTCTCACCATCACCATCACTACCTCACTACTCACCATCATCATCACTACCTCACTACTCACTATCATCATCACTACCTCACTACTCACTATCATCATCACTACCACACTACTCACCATCATCACTACCTCACTACTCACCACCATCATCACTACCTCACTACTCACCATCATCATCACTACTCACCATCGTCATCACTACGTCACAACTCACTATCATCACTACCACACTACTTACTATCATCACTTCTCACCATCAGCATCACTACCTCACTACTCACTATCATCATCACTACCACACTACTCACCATCATCATCACTACCACACTATGCACTATCATCACTACCTCACTACTCACCATCATCATCACTACCACACTACTCACTATCATCACTTCTCACCATCATCATCACTACCTCACTACTCACTATCATCACTACCACACTACTGACCATCATCATCACTACCACACTACTCACCATCATCATCACTACCTCACTACTCACGATCATCATCACTACCTCACTACTCACTATCATCATCACTACCACACTAACCATCATCACTACCACACTACTCACTATCATCACTTCTATCACTACTCACCATCAACATCACTACCACACTACTTAGCAACACCATCACTACCTCACTACTCACCATCATCATCACTACCACACTACTCACTATCACCACCTCACTACTCACCATCATTATCACTACTCACTATCATTATCACTACCACACTACTCACCATCATCATCACTACTCACCATCATCATCACTTCTCACCATCATCATCACTAACTCACTACTCACTATCATCATCACTACCTCACTACTCACCATCATCATCACTACCTCACTACTCACCATCATCATCACTACCTCACTACTCACCATCATCATCACTACCACACTATTCACTATCATCATCACTACCTCTCTACTCACTATCATCACTTCTCACCATCATCACTACCACACTATTCACCATCATCATCACTACTACACTACTCACCATCATCATCACTATCACACTATTCACTATCACTATCACACTACTCACCATCATCATCTTTACCTCACTACTCACCATCATCACTACATCACTATCATCATCACTACCACACTACTCACCATCATCATCACTACCACACTACTCACCATCATCATCACTACCACACTATTCACCATCATCATCACTACCACACTTCACTATCATCATCACTACCACACTACTCACTATCATCACTACCACACTACTCACTATCATCACTTCTTTAGCATCATCATCACTACCTCACTACTCATCATCATCATCACTACCACACTACTCACCATCATCATCACTACCCCACTATTCACTATCATCACTACCACACTACTCACTATCATCACTTCTCACCATCATCATCACTACCTCACTACTCACCATCACCACCACACTTCATCATCATCACTACCACACTTCACCATCACTACCACACTTCACCATCATCATCACTACCTTACTACTCACCATCATCATCACTACCACACTTCACCATCATCATCACTACCTTACTACTCACCATCATCATCACTACTACACTATTCACTATCATCATCACTACCACACTACTCACCATCATCACTACCTCACTACTCACCATCATCACTACCTCACTACTCACCATCATCATCACTACTCACTATCACTGCCACACTACTCACCGAGTAGTGTGGTAGTGATGATGGTGAGTAGTGATGATGATGATGATGGTGAGTAGTGTGGAAATGATGGTGGTGAGTAGAGAAGTAGTGATGATGATGGTGAGTAGTGAGATAGTGATGATGGTGAGTATTGTGGTAGTGATAGTGAGTAGTGAGGTAATGATGATGGTGAGTAGAGAGGTAGAGAGGTAGTGATAATGATGGTGAGGTAGTGATGATGATGGTGAGTAGTGAGGTAATGATGATGATGGTGAGTAGCGAGGTAGTGATGATGATGGTGAGGTAGTGATGATGATGGTGAGTAGTGAGGTAAAGATGATGATGGTGAGTAGTGTGGTAGTGATGATAGTGAATAGTGTGATAGTGATGATGATGGTGTGTAGTGAGGTAGTGATGGTGATGGTGAGAAGTGATAAAAGTGATGATAGTGAGTAGTGTGGTAGTGATGATGATGGTGAGTAGTAATGGTGTTGCTAAGTAGTGTGTTAGTGATGTTGATGGTGAGTATGTGGTAGTGATGATGATGGTGAGTAGTGTAGTGATGATAATGGTGAGTAGTGAGGTAGTGATGATGATGGCGAGGTAGTGATGATGGTGAGGTAGTGATGATGATGGTGAGGTAGTGATGATGATGGTGAGGTAGTGATGATGATGGTGAGGTAGTGATGATGATTGTGAGTAGTGATGATGGTGAGTAGTGTGGTAGTGATGATGATAGTGAGTAGTGTGGTAGTGATGATGGTGAGTAGTGTGGTAGTGATGATGATAGTGAGTAGTGTGGTAGTGATGATGGTGAGTAGTGTGGTAGTGATGATGATAGTGAGTAGTGTGGTAGTGATGATGTTTATGAGTAGTGGTAGTGATGATGGTGGGTAGAGACGATGCTGAGTAGTGAGGAAGTGATGATGTTAGTGAGTAGTGAGGAAATGATGATGGTGGTGGGTAGAGAAGTAGTGATGATGATGGTGAGTAGTGAGGTAGTGATGATGGTGAGTAGTGTGGTAGTGATGGTGAGTAGTGAGGTAATGATGATGATGGTGAATAGAGAGGTAGTGATGATGATGGTGAGTAGTGTGGTAGTGATGGTGAGTAGTGAGGTAATGATGATGATGGTGAGTAGAGAGGTAGTGATGATGACGGTGAGGTAGTGATGATGATGATGGTGAGTAGGGAGGTAGTGATGATGTTAGTGAGTAGTGAAGTATATATATAGGTAAGGTTAGATTAGGTTAGGTTAGGTTTAATTAGGTTAGATTAGTTTAGGCTAAGAAATAGGCTATTTTTGTTGAAATAGAAATAGGGCCGTAATTGTTGGTAGCGTGTCTTCTCTGTTCACGTAGCAGTAAATAGGTATCCAGGAGTTAGTTAGATTACCTTAGGTTAGGTTAGTTTAGGCTAGAGAATAGGCTAGGTTTGTAGAAATAGAAATAGAAGAAGGGCTGTAATTGTAGGTAGCGTTTCCTATCACCGAATACATCTATTCACCTAACAGTAAATAGGTATCCAGGAGTTAGTTAGGTTAGGTTAGCTTAGATTAGGTTATGTTTGTTTTGACTAGGAAATTGGCTAGGTTTGCAGGTTAAGTTAGGTTAGTTTAGGCTAGGTTTGTAGAAATAGAAATAGAAAAGGAGCTGTAATTGTTGGTAGCCTATCTAACCTAACCAAGGAACCTAACCAAGCAACCTAACCAAGCAACTTAACCAACCATCCTAACCAGGGAACCTAATCAACCAACCTAACCAAACAACCTAACCAAGGAACCTAACCAAGGATCCTAACCTAACCCAACCAACCGAGCTAACCTAACCAACCAACCTAACCTAACCAACCAACCAACCTAACCAATGTAACCAACCAACCTAACCAACGTAACCAACCTAACCAACCAACCTAAGCAACCAACCTAAGCAACCTAACCTAACCAACCAACCTAACCAACCAACCAACCTAACAAACCAACCTAACTAACCAACCAACCAACCTAAGCTATCTAACCTAACCAACCAACCTATCCAACCAACCTTAGCTATCTAACCTATCCAACTAACCTAACCAAGCAACCTAACCAAGCAACCTAACCAACCAACCTAACCTAACCAACCAACCCAACCAACCTAACCTAACCAACCAACCAACCTAAACAATGTAACCAACCATCCTAACCAACGTAACCAACCAACCTAACATAATAACGTAACCAACTTAACCTAACCAACCAACCTAACCAACCAAACCTAGCCAACCAAACCAACCAACCAACCTAAGCAACCAACCAACCTAACCAACCAACCAACCAACCTAACTAACCAACCAACCTAATCAACCAAACTAAGCTATCTAACCAACCAACCTAACTAACCAACCAACCTAACCAACGTAAACTATCTAACCTAACCAACCAACCTAACCTAACCAACCAACCTAAGCTATCTAACCTAACCAACCAACCAACCAACCAACCTAACTAACCAACCAACCTAATCAACCAAACTAAGCTATCTAACCAACCAACCTAACTAACCAACCAACCTAACCAACGTAAACTATCTAACCTAACCAACCAACCTAACCTAACCAACCAACCTAAGCTATCTAACCTAACCAAGCAACCTAACCAACCAACCTAACCAAGCAACCTAACCAACCAACCTAACCTAACCTAACCAACCAACCCAACCTAACCTAACCAACGTAACCAACCATCCTAACCAACGTAACCAACCAACGTAACCAACCAAACCTAACCAACCAACTAACCTAACCAAACAACCTAACCTAACGTAACCAACCAACCAACCAACATAACTAACCAACCTAACCAACCAACGTAACCAATGTAACCAACCAACCTAACCAATGTAACCAACCAACCTAACCAACGTAACCAACCTAACCAACCAACCTAAGCAACCAACCTAAGCAACCTAACCTAACCAACCAACCTAACCTAACCAACCAACCAACCAACCTAACCAACCTAACAACCCAACCTAACTAACCAACCAACCTATCCAACCAACCTATCCAACCAACCTATCCAACCAACC
Source organism: Procambarus clarkii (assembly GCF_040958095.1). Classification (NCBI taxonomy): domain Eukaryota; kingdom Metazoa; phylum Arthropoda; class Malacostraca; order Decapoda; family Cambaridae; genus Procambarus; species Procambarus clarkii. The sequence continues at coordinate 10,665,253 of NC_091196.1, forward strand.
TATCCAACCAACCTTAGCTATCTAACCTAACCAACCAACCTAAGCTATCTAACCTAACCAACCAACCTAAGCTATCTAACCTAACCAAGCAACCTAACCAAAGAACCTAATCAACCAACCTAACCAAGCAACCTAACCAACCAACCTAACCTAACCTAACCAACCAAACTAACCTAACCTAACCTAACCAACCAACCAACCTAACCAACGTAACCAACCATCCTAACCAACGTAACCAACCAACCTAACCAACGTAATAACATAACCAACTTAACCTAACCAACCAACCTAACCAACCTAACCAAAGCAACCTAACCAAAGCAACCTAACTAACCAACCAACCTAACTAACCAACCAACATAATCAACCAACCTAAGCTATCTAACCAACTAACCTAACTAACCAACCAACGTAAACTATTTAACCTAACAAACCAACCTAACTAACCTAACCAACCAACCTAAGCTATCTAACCTAACCAAGCAACCTAACCAACCAACATAACCAAGGAACCTAACCAACCAACCAACCTAACCAACCTAAGCTATCTAACCAACCAACCTAACTAACCAACCTAACTAACCAACCTAACTAACCAACCAACCTAACCAACGTAAGCTATCTAACCTAACCAACCAACCTAACCAACTAACCTAACCAACCAACCTAACTAACCTAACCAACCAACGTAAGCTATGTAACCTAACCAAACAACCTAACCAAGCAACCTAACCAACCAACCTAACCAAGGAACCTAACCAACCAACCTAACCAACCTAAGCTATTTAACCAACCAACCTAACTAACCAACCTAACTAACCAACCAACCTAACCAACCTAAGCTATCTAACCTAACCAACCAACCTAAGCTATCTAACCTAACCAAGGAACCTAACCAACCTAAGCTATCTAACCAACCAACCTAACTAACCAACCTAACTAACCAACCTAACTAACCAACCAACCAACCTAACCTAACCTAACCAACCAACCAACCTAACCTAACCAACGTAACCAACCATCCTAACCAACGTAACCAACCAACGTAACCAACCTAACCTAACCAACCAACTAACCTAACCAACCAACCTAACCTAACCTAACGTAACCAAGCAAGCAACCAACCAACGTAACCAACCAACCTAACCAACCAACCTAACCAATGTAACCAACCAACCTAACCAACCAACCTAACCAACCAACCTAAGCAACCAACCTAAGCAACCTAACCTAACCAACCTAACCTAACCAACCAACCAACCTAACCAACCAACCTAACCAACCAACCTAACCAACCAACCTAACCTAACCAACCAACCAACCAACCTAACCAACCTAACAAACCAACCTAACTAACCAACCAACCTAACCAAACAACCTAAGCTAACTAACCTAACCAACCAACCTATCCAACCAACCTATCCAACCAACCTATCCAACCAACCTTAGCTATCTAACCTAACCAACCAACCTTAGCTATCTAACCCAACCAACCAACCTAAGCTATCTAACCTAACCAACTAACCTAAGCTATCTAACCTAACCAAGCAACCTAACCAACCAACCTAACCAAGCAACCTAACCAACCAACCTAACCAAGCAACCTAACCAACCAACCTAACCAAAGAACCTAATCAACCAACCAAACCAAGCAACCTAACCAACCAACCTAACCAACCAACCTAACCTAATCTAACCAACCAAACTAACCTAACCTAACCAACCAACCAACCTAACCAACGTAACCAACCATCCTAACCAACGTAACCAACCAACCTAACCAACCAACCTAACCAACTTAACCTAACCAACCAACCTAACTAACCAACAAACCTAATCAACCAACCTAAGCTATCTAACCAACCAACTTAACTAACCAACCTAACTAACCAACCAACGTAAACTATTTAACCTAACCAACCAACCTAACTAACCTAACCAACCAACCTAAGCTATCTAACCTAACCAAGCAACCTAACCAAGCAACCTAACCAACCAACCTAACCAAGGAACCTAACCAACCAACCAACCTAACCAACCTAACTAACCAACCAACCTAACCAACGTAAGCTATCTAACCTAACCAACCAACCTAACCAACCAACCTAACTAACCAACCTTACCAACGTAACCAACCTAACCAACCTAAGCAACCTAAGCAACCAACCTAAGCAACCTAACCTAGCCAACCTAACCTAACCAACCAACCTAACCAACCAACCTAACCAACCATCCTATCCAACCAACCTTAGCTATCTAACCTAACCAAGCAACTAACCAACCAACAAAACCAAGCAACCTAACCAAAGAACCTAATCAACCAACCTAACCAAGCAACCTAACCAACCAACCTAACCTAACCAAAGAACCTAATCAACCAACCTAACCATCCAACCTAACCAACCAACCAAACCAACCTAACCTAACCTACCAGCCCAACCTAACCTAACCAACCAACCTAACCAACCAACCTAAGCTATCCAACCAACCAACCTAACCAACCTAACTAACCAACCAACCTAACCAACCTAAGCAATCTAACCTAACCAAGCAACCTAACCAAGCAACCTAACCAACCAACCTAATCAACCAACCTAACCAACGTAAGCTATCTAACCTAACCAACCAACGTAAGCTATCTAACCTAACCAACCAACCTAACCAACCAATGTAAGCTATCTAACCTAACCAACCAACCTAACCAACCAACCTAAGCTATCTAACCTAACCAACCAACCTAAGCTATCTAACCTAACCAACCAACCTAAGCTATCTAACCTAACCAACCAAGCTAAGCTATCTAACCTAACCAGCCAACCTAACCAACCAACCTAACCAAGGAACCTAACCAACCAACCTAACCAACGTAAGCTATCTAACCTAGCCAACCAATCTAACCAACGTAACCAACCTAACCAACCAACCTAAGCAACCAACCTAACCTAACCAACCTAACCTAACCAACCAACCTAAGCTATCTAACCTAATCAACCAACCTGAGCAACCTAAGCAACCAACCTAAGCAACCTAACCTAACCACCCTAACCAACCAACCTAAGCTATCTAACCTAACCAACCAACCTATCAACCTAAGCTATCTAACCTAACCAAGCAACCTAAGCTATCTAACCTAACCAACCAACCTAACGAACCTAAGCTATCCAACCAACCAACCAACCTAACTAACCTAACAAAGAAACCTAACCAACCAACCTAACCATCCAACCTAACCAAGCAACTTAACCAAGCAACCTAACCTAACGTAACCAACCAACCTAAGCAATGTAACCTAACCTAACCTAAGGTTGAGCAACCTAACCTGAGCAACCTAACCTGAGCAACCTGCCTAACCAACCTAACCTGAGCAACCTAACCTGAGCAACCTAACCTAACCTGAGCAACCTAACCTGAGCAACCTAACCTGAGCAACCTAACCTGAGCAACCTAACCTAAGCAACCTAACCTAAGCAACCTAACCTAAGCAACCTAACCTAAGCAACCTAACCTAAGCATCCTAACCTAAGCAACCTAACCTGAGCATCCTAACCTGAGCATCCTAACCTGAGCAACCAACCTGAGCAACCTAACCTGAGCAACCTAACCTGAGCAACCGAACCTGAGCAACCGAACCTGAGCAACCTAACCTGAGCAACCGAACGTGAGCAACCGAACCTGAGCAACCGAACCTGAGCAACCTAACCTGAGCAACCTAACCTGAGCAACCTAACCTGAGCAACCTAACCTGAGCAACCTAACCTGAGCAACCTAACCTGAGCAACCTAACCTGAGCAACCTAACCTGAGCAACCTAACCTGAGCAACCTAACCTGAGCACCCTAACCTGAGCAACCTAACCAACTAACCAACCTAATTATGTTATTATATTATTATTATTATTATTATTATTATTATTATTATTATTATATATTATATTATTATATTATTATTATACAACCTTATTATATTATCAACTCCCTTCTTATTATCTGACACGAACCTTCGGTTCGTGTCAGAGTCCATGAGTGTCCGTGTGCGTGTCCGTGTGAGTGTCCGTGTCCGTGTATCCATGGGGTTTTGGGTCCAGGAAGCTATTTGTGTCGACCCAAATTGCCTCCCTTCTCCCCACCTGAAATCCAGGTGGATTGAAAGACCTGCCCGAGGTCAGTGGATCCAGGTATCCGTCCGTGGCCCCCCGGACTTCAACCCTTCCCCACATTCCAAGGAGTCGGTCAATCAATCTTCGGCTATCCAGAGAATCTATCGAAACTGATGCTCCTACAGGAGGGGACACACAGAGAAATCTGTGCCCTGTACTTGTAACCGTTCCGACAGGCTCGAACGCAGATCTATCCGTATTAGGAACTTGTTCTATCCGACTAGGCCACGCTGGAGTTGCCTTCTGAATCAAATTTGGCACTTGTATTTATATCTCATAGCAAGGTTAGTTAGTGTCTATTTATCAACAGTTGCAATGATTGAGATGTTAAGTTGTTAATTTGTGTTGACAGTTAGAAATACCTGATAGCTTTGTTTGATAAGGTTGCAGTCCCGTGAGGCAGTTTTATGAATGAATATTGGAGAATTTAGGCTAACTGACATGTGTGTGTGTGTGTGTGTGTGTACTCACATAGTTGTACTCACCTAGTTGTGTTTGCGGGGGTTGAGCTCTGGGTCTTTGGTCCCGCCTCTCAACCGTCAATCAACAGGTGTACAGATTCCTGAGCCTATTGGGCTCTATCATATGTACACTTGAAACTGTGTATGGAGTCAGCCTCCACCACATCACCTCCTAATGCATTCCATTTGTCAACCACTCTGACACTAAAAAAGTTCTTTCTAATATCTCTGTGGCTCATTTGGGCACTCAGTTTCCACCTGTGTCCCCTAGTGCGTGTGCCCCTTGTGTTAAATAGACCGTCTGTATCTACCTTATCAATTCCCTTCAGAATCTTGAAAGTGGTGATCATGTCCCCCTTAACTCTTCTGTCTTCCAGCGAAGTGAGGTTAAATTCCCATAGAGTCTCCTCGTAGCTCATACCTCACACCTCGGGTACTAGTCTGGTGGCACACATTTGAACCTTTTCCAGTTTAGTCTTATCCTTGACTAGATATGGACTCCATGCTGGGGCTGCATACTCCAGGATTGGCCTGACTTATGTGGTATACAAAGTTCTGAATGATTCTTTACACAAGTTTCTGAATGCCGTTCGTATGTTGGCCAGCCTGGCATATACCGCTGATGTTATCCTCTTGATATGTGCTGCAGGAGACAGGTCTGGCGTGATATCAACCCCTAAGTCTTTTTCCTTCTTTGACTTCTGAAGAATTTCCTCTCCCAGATTATACCTTGTATCTGGCCTCCTGCTCCCTACACCTATCTCCATTACATTACATTTGGTTGGGTTAAACTCTAACAACAATTTGTTCGACCATTCCTTCAGCTTGTCTAGGTCTTCTTGAAACCTCAAAAAGTCCTCTTTGGTTTTAATCCTTCTCATAATTTTAGCAGCGTCCGCAAACATTGAGAGAAATGAATCGATACCCTCCGGGAGATCATTTACATATATCAGAAACAAGATAGGACCGAGTACAGAGCCCTGTGGGGCTCCACTGGTGACTTCACGCCAATCGGAGGTCTCACCCCCTCACCGTAACTCTCTGCTTCCTATTGCTTAGATACTCCCTTATCCACTGGAGCACCTTACCAGCTACACCTGCCTGTCTCTCCAGCTTATGTACCAGCCTCTTATGCGCGCACACACACACACACACAGTGTTGGAAGACAGAAGAGTTAGGGGCGACATGATCACCACATTCAAGATTCTCAAGGGAATTGATAAGGTAGATAAAGACAGGCTATTTAATACAAGGGGCACATGCACAAGGGGACACAGGTGGAAACTGAGCGCCCAAATGAGCCACAGAGATATTAGAAAGAACTGTTTTAGTGTCAAAGTGGTTGACAAATGGAATGCATTAGGAAGTGATGTGGTGGAGGCTGACTCCATACACAGTTTCAAGTGTAAATATGATAGAGCCCAGTAGGCTCAGAAATCTGTACACCTGTTGAGAGGCGGGACCAAAGAGCCAGAGCTCAACCCCCGCAAACACAACTAGGTGAGTACACACACACACACACACACACACACACACACACACACACACACACACACACACACACACACAGGAAGCAGCCCGTAGCAGCTGTCTAACTCCCAGGTACCTATTTACTGCTAGGTAACAGAGGCATTCAGGGTAAAAGAAACTCTGCCCATCGTTTCTCGCCGGCGCCCGGGATCGAACCCGTAACCACACGATCACGTGTCCAGCGTGCTGTCCACTCGGCCACCGGCTGTGTGTGTGTGCGTATGGGCGTTAATCTACGACTCTAATATGACTCACTGGCTGCTGGCGTCATCCAAAAGGCTGACTCACTTAAGGCTGAACTGGACACCGTCCATCCAAGACTTAGTAAAGACTGTCTTAGTGATCTTAAAGACCCCCTCCCCCCCCCCCCCGCAGGTCCAGGCTGAGGGCAACACAGCTTGTGGCAGATGCAACAGCATAAAACCATCTTAGTATAATTGTTTGCAACATTGCCATGAGTTTACCAACACTGTTTTACCCATTCACATGCATTTTGAACCCCATTGCTATACTTTTTTTACCCTATTGCCATACTTTTTTTACCCTATTGCCATACTTTTTTACCCTATTGCCATACTTTTTTTACCCTATTGCCATACTTTTTTTACCCTATTGCCATACTTGTTTACCCTATTGCCATACTTTTTTTACCCTATTGCCATACTTTTTTACCCTATTGCCATACTTTTTTTACCCTATTGCCATACTTTTTTACCCTATTGCCATACTTTTTTTACCCTATTGCCATACTTTTTTTACCCTATTGCCATACTTGTTTACCCTATTGCCATACTTTTTTTACCCTATTGCCATACTTTTTTACCCTATTGCCATACTTGTTTACCCTATTGCCATACTTTTTTTACCCTATTGCCATACTTTTTTTACCCTATTGCCATACTTTTTTACCCCCATTGCCATACTTTTTTCCCCAATGCCATGCATAATAATCATTGCTTAAAAGCATATATTTGAAGGAAATTAAGACTTAATTATTGGTAGCATTTGCAAGTAAAAGGTTATACAAAACAAATAATAGGGTGAAAGACAGACTGTTTTAGCGTGAAGAAACAGCTTCAGCGTCAAGAAACAAAGACAGCTTCAGCGCCAAGAAACAAAAACAGCTTCAGCGTCAAGAAACAAAAACAGCTTCAGCGTCAAGAAACAAAAACAGCTTCAGCGTCAAGAAACAAAGACAGCTTCAGCGTCAAGAAACAAAAACAGCTTTAGCATGAAAGAACAAAAACAGTTTTAGCATGAAGGAACAAAAACAGCTTCAGCTGTAACAAACTAGGCTGTTGTAAGAATTATCCAGAAGGTTCCAGAAGACCTGACCTCACATCGCACATTCCTCTGGGAATTAGCAGGTCTGAGTCACAAATGGCGGGCATCTTTGTTCATAGTTTTGTATAATGAACCATCCTATAGTATTCAGTAAATTAGAGAAATTAGCCTTTATTCATTTTGTATTAAAATTGTATTGTATAATAGTACTGGGTACAATATTAAGAGTATTCTAATTATTGAGTTTAAGTCACCATCAGTGACGTCACGAATCAGATTTAACTTGTAAGGCGGAGTGACCGGCGGTCATAGGTCATCAGGGTTGACATGTCTACTATTTCTCAAAGTTCAATTAACCATTTTGGGGGATCGGGAACAGCTCTGCCGTTAGATGTTTGTGTAATTTAACTTCAGTAAAATAATTCAACCAGTCTGGATCAATTAAGTACAACAGAGGTTAATTGTTATAACTTAAACCTGGCTAGTAACTTGGTAAAACTTTGACTAGGCGGAAGGATACAATGTTCTAGTCTGGGCTAGGCCAGACGAGGAGAGAGCAGTGCGGACTCCAGAGCAACTGGGAGAGGTCAATCCATCTTACCTCTCCCAAGACCAGCCCAACATCTTCGGCTGGTAAAACATAGAGGTATAGTTGCTATTGTTATGTATAGGAATAGTCTCATTTGCCATTCAGGTCAAGTAGGGAGTGTTAAAGTGACAGGGAGTGAACATATTTAGATTTTGTTTTAGTTTTTCTTTTAATAAATTAATTAGGTAATAAATTGCATTTTTATTATTTCCATGTGTTTTATGTGTATACTTGTCCTGGTCACGTGGTCCACACGAGGCAGAGTTGGATTGGGCGCCGATTCTAACATCGATTCTAATTTCGAATCATTCCCGTGTAATTAATTTCACACTCTTAAGTTTCCACGGTCATCAGTTATAGTGGGGATCAAGCCCCAAGGTTGATTAATTAGCGTGATCGATCCAGACCTCGATCATTGCTCGGTGTTGCTGGTCTGGTGGTGGCAGCGTAGAGGCGACTCTAGGGTTTTGCTCAAAGCCTAGGTCACGTCATACTGGGTGTAGAATCCTAAGTCGGTCAATCGTCTTAGGACCACGTGGCGTGGAGTTGGTTTTGGTAAAAGTTTTGGAGTCCCTTGAAGAGAATAAAAAGTAAGAATACGGGTAGAGGGAAAAGAAGGAAAGATAAGTAGAGAGAGCCCCTAACCCGTGTTACAATGGTGCACAGCGGTGGTTTCAACAATTTTGTTTGAAATTGTTGAAAGGCTCACGCGTCTAGCCGTACGAACACGTGCGCGGATGCTAAGGAGACAGCCGCGGGCCAGGATTAGCAGTGCGCCTCACAACAGTGCGTTTGAGTGGGGATTGGCGAATCTTGGGTCATGCGGGCTGATATGATTAAGGTTTAGTTAGTAAGATTAGGCTGTTAAAATAGATTTATTGAAAAGGAGACCGCTCCGAGTTGATTGGACTGGGTACCATACTCGACCCATTGCAATAAATTCAGAGGTGTTGGGAGCCGCCATACTCTCAACAGCAGTTCCTTGTGGGCTGTCGGGGCGGATATATCTGTGGGACGCCAGTAGATAGTCCGAGGGCGTTATTAGACGACCCAAAACGCTAGGAAAAACGGAAATCCGTGAAGGGCGTTGCGGCCTCCGAGGGACGGACTAGTAACCTACCTAGCAGCGATTCAACAACTAAGTGATCGCACACTTAGTGGAGGTTGAGTCGTCCCTAGTCATAATTGTTGCTGAAAGCTGCGTGTCGCTCTGTTGGAACCTAGATGGTCGAGGCCCCTAGGCTAGGTGTGGTACGGCGAGCAGGTAGGAACAATTATAAGATTAAGTCGAGTGCATTTTTTAATTAAGTATACTTCAATTTATAAAGTAATTTCCGTTTATTTTCGTTGTTCTAGAGATTAATTTTTTTTTTTCCCTTACATTCAATCCCCGGTTAAAAATTTTTTTTATCAAAGTGTTTAGCATTTTCTTGCATATTAGGCTAAGTGCGTACATTAAGTTTTGCTATTCCCTGTTGTATTAGTCTAAGTCAGAGGCGTTGTTGCTAGAGTGTAGTTAATCCTCTGGACTTAGGGCTATTGGTCGGTCACTATAGTAAGTGAAGGAGTTTAAGGGATAGTAAGTTGCGTGTAAATGCTTAATAGAGTCCGTGGAATATTTCTAAGTATTTTGGGATAAGTTTTCAGCTAAGTCAATGTCGGAAAGTCGTTAACTGTAATTAATTTGTATTCGTGGGTCACGTGTATGTTCTGGGCGTCATTAGGATTCCCCAGTCGATGCGAGTGATATTTTCTAGTTTTTACCAGTAAGACGGTAAAATTGTGTTTGTAGACTTAGAATTCAAGTCCAGCTTGGGCTAGAATCTGACTTTTTGGCGGAAATTCTAATTTTCATGTTTCGTGTATATCCTAGGGTCAGTATTACTCTCTAGTGCGCGTAAGGGACGTAATTCTGTTCGTAAAGCATTAAACAGTGATAATTACATTTTTGCCGAATTTAGTTATTTTTCGAGAAAATCGTGTTGTAATTTTGTCAGAGTCCATTTGAGGTGAAAATCTCTGATTTTGACGAAAATTCGAATTAGTGAGTGTTGAAACCGCCCGAAGTGTCAGTATTGTTCTGCATACAACGTCAGTAGTAAATAATAACGTATTTATATCTGGGAACGAGAAACCCAAATTTTTGTGAATTAAAGGAGTTTTGTGATATTTGGGGTGATTGAAAAATTTTTCCCTCGGAGTCAGAAAAATTGGCAGAGTCCAGCAATTGAGTAAAAACGCAGTTTTTGATAAAAATTCAATTTTTGGTAAGCATATATAGGTCCTGGGTGTCTATATTAATCGCTAGAGCGGTTTATTAACGTAAAACTAGTTATTTTCCTTCAGAACAAAAATTTTGATTTTTCAGCGTTTAAGCGAAAAAGCGCGGGACTTAGTTTTTTCAGCGCAGCTGGTCCCGCTCCATCAGTCATCAGGGGCCACGCTGCTCACTTCAAGCGCGTTTAGTATTCAAGTACAGTAAATATTCTTTATTACTCCATCACGAGTGCTGCGCGTTAGTTGCGGTATCATTTAAATTGTTTTTATAAATTAGATTCTTTAATTTTTTTAACGTAAAGGACTTAGGTTTCAGCAATAGAACTGCGGGATATTTCACAGTCAGACACGAGTGCGGGGCAGACACTCATTCATTGGATTCACTTCAGCGATTCTCTCGATAAATCGGTGTATTTCCTACTTTGGGAATTTAGTAGTTTTCTCTTGGAAAAGAGTTGTGATTTTTTTTTTTATTGTATAAGGTTACGGTTGTAGTGAGTCCGGGTCGAGGGTGCACTAAAGGGTAGTTTCGAAGAGACATGGCACACCAGGAATCACAGAAAATATTTAACCTAGATAGTGACCAGTCAGTAGGGACCAGTGGGAGTGGAAGTGTAGAGGACAGCACCTCTTCCGACACCACTGGGGACCGCTCAGGTACACCTCATCCGTCACTACAACAACCCCAACCCCATCCTCAATTCCCGTACCAACCCCATCCTCAATTCCCATACCAACCCCATCCCCAATTCCCATACCAACCCCATCCTCAGTTCCCATACCAACCCTTCCCCCAACCCCAGGCCACTCCATACCCATTCCAACCCCAGGCCACCCCATACTTATACCCATTCCAACCCCAGGCCACCCCCATACCCATACCCATTCCAACCCCAGGCCACCCCCATACCCATTCCAACCCCAGGCGACCTCATACCCACCCCAACCTCAATCCACACCCCAACCTGAGGTCACCCACACCATACCTCAACCCCAACCTCCATCCACACCCCAACCTGAGGCCACCCACACCATACCTCAACCCCAACCTCCATCCACACCCCAACCCCAGGCCACCCACACCATACCTCAACCCCAACCTCCATCCACACCCCAACCCCAGGCCGCCACAGCCTTAGACAGGCAGATGCGCACGGAGACGCCGGGCACTCAATTGTCGCCATACGTAGAGGCGTTAAGTAAAGGCGAGGGAGCCAAGCCGAGGAACTGTGGCGCGGGTTCATCAGGCGGGAAGCAGCCCACAGCTGCAAGTTCGAGCCACCCTGCGCGGGGTAACAACAGAGATCCGCGGAGGTGTTACTCCTGCGGGAAGCGCGGGCATATACAGAGGGATTGCGAAGTCACTCCTACGAAAGCATGAAAGCAGGCTCCTAGTGATGGTAGGCCTACGTTTGAGGTGAAAGTGGAAGGTGTGAGATTGACAGCTTTTGTTGATACAGGAAGCCAGGCAACGGTAATTAAAAAGTCAGCCTTCAGCAATTTTAAGTATGCACGTCTTCAACGTTGCGCAAAGACATTAACAGCAGTCAATGGGGAAAAGATTGAGATCGTAGGTCAAGGTACAGTTAATTTTGAGATTGATGGGGAATTGCAGCCTCACACATGTACGATCGTAGAGAACCTTGATTTTCCTGGTCACATCTTAATGGGAACTGATTTTCTGTCGCGATTTGATTATTCCTTGTCTGCTCAAAAAGGGGCTAGGAACTGCAGGTTGCAGTTGGGACAGACTTCCTACCCAGTGGAGATGATCGACCATCCCCCAGTTGTAGCTTCAATTAAGAGGAAGCTGAAATATAATGCGCACTATCCAAAATTGATTTTTAAGTCTCTTCCAGACACAGTTAAGAGGTCATGCGCATTGCATGCATTGACCAAACAGAGTTGCCCACCACATTCTGTTAAATTTATTAAAGTAGCCGTGGGACGTCACATACAACCAGGTACCACCCTTCAGGTGGCTGGGAGATGTGATAGTTTATTAATTCCTCATCACTTAGTTGTAGTGCTCGATAAAGGTGCACTCATTCCAGTTGTCAATCTTTCACATAAGACTTTTCGCTTCAGGGCAGGTGATAGGGTATCTCAGGGAACCATGGTGGAGGACATAGAAATCTTTCACCGTGAGTCAGCTGAGACGCCAGCCGTCACTGCACAATGTAGTGCACTGAACATGCTGAATTCTAAAACACCATCCACAGTAAAATACGAGACGAGAGATGTTGCACAGAATGTAGAGGAAGTGGAAAAATTAATTTCAGCACTTGATTTGCAACATGTTGCACAGGCGGATAGGAAGGCACTGAGAGGAGTTTTGAGGAAATTCCCGAAATTGTTTGCGACAGAGGATGACCAGATTGGTCTCCTTGATAAGATCGAGCACACCATTCCAACTGGTGACCATTTGCCTGTGTACACAAGACAGTGGAGGTTGCCAGAACAGGCAAAGAACATTATCAGGGAGGAGTGCCAGAAAATGTTGAGACAGGGCGTGATAGAGCCTAGTACGTCACCGTGGCTCTCTCCTGTTGTACTAGTTCGGAAACCGGACGGTAGTTATCGTTTCTGTGTAGACTACCGGAAGGTGAACGAACTAACTAAGGGTGATGTGTATCCGTTGCCCCGAATACAGGAGATAATAGATCAATTTGGTGCTGCTAAGTATTTCTCAACTCTTGACGCGAAATCGGCATATTGGGCGATCCCGGTGGCAGAACAGGATAGGGAAAAAACAGCATTCTCGGATGGTAGGCACACTTATCAATTCCGTAGGATGCCGTTTGGTTTGAAGACAGCGCCTTCGTCGTTTCAGAGGGCCATCAACTTTATTCTTAGTCCGGTACTGGGTAGGCATTCTTTAGCGTACCTGGATGATGTTGTGATATATTCCAGGACGTTTGAGGAACACCTGCAGGACTTGACTAAGACTTTGAAGTTGTTAGATCAGGCAGGTTTCAGGCTGAATGTTCAGAAGTGCACCTTGGCGGCTCAGAAATTCAAATTTCTGGGGTTCCAGGTGTGCCCAGACGGTATCCGACCTGACCCAGATTCTTGCCGCGCCATTGCTGACATGCCTACTCCAAGGACAGCAAAGGACGTGCGTAGGTTTTTGGGGGCGGCCGGATATTTTCGTCGTCACATTGAAGGTTTCGCTGGCATTTCAGCACCCCTGACTGATCTGACAAAGAAAAATGCGAAGTTTGTGTGGAAATCTGAACATGACGAGGCCTATCGCAAACTGAAAGACCAACTAATCACGACACCGGTATTAGCTATTCCCGATTTTGAGAAAGAGTGGGAAGTGCACACTGACGCCAGCGGTATAGCTATTGGCGGGTGCTTAATTCAGCGAGATGCGGATAATTTACCCCATCCAGTAGCCTATTTCAGTAGGAAGGTCAAAGGACCTGAAGTTCGCTATTCAGCTACGGATCGGGAGGCACTGGCAGTAGTAGAATCAGTTAGGTATTTCGAGCCTTACCTATTTCAGCGGCATTTTGTAATCTATACAGACCATCGAGCGTTAACACACATATTTAAGAAGCGAACAAAATGCCCACGAATGTCACGCTGGTCTCACGAACTTTCGGCCCACTCGTTCCAGATCTTGTACAAGCCTGGTCCAGCCCATGTTGTGCCAGATACGCTAAGTAGAAATATAGCGGCAGTTCAGATTAATGAAAATATTGAAACTATTCCATCAGATAAAATGAGAGAATACCAGATGAGCGAGCCTAGATGGAAAGAGATTATTGAGTATTTAGAGGGAGGAAAATACCCGAAAAAGAAAAAGAATTTACCTATTCATGATTTTGAGATGAAACAGGGCGTCCTGTATTATGTTAATAGCCAGAATGATAGGGCAGTACTTCAACTAGTTATTCCGGACGCGTTGCGGTCATCAGCGTTAAAGCTTGCGCATGCTTCTAAAATTGCAGGGCATCCAGGGATCTTTAAAACGCATTTAAAAGCAAAGTCTCTATTTTATTTTTCAGGATTACTTTCTGAGGTAATCAATTTCGTGAAGTCGTGCCCTCGTTGCCAGAGGAGGAAAGGCACCCTTAAGGTACAAGCCCCACTTCAGGAATTTCCTGAAATTCGTGAACCGTTAGATGGTGTGGGGGCCGATTTGATTGATTTACACCACAGTCATTCAGGTAACAGATATGTGTTGGTACTAGTTGACCATTTGTCTAGATACACTACACTAGTTACATTACCTCAGAAGGATTCTCGTACGGTTGCAGATGCGTTCTTGCGTAGGTTCGTTACTGTATTCGGACCTCCTAAAGTTTTAATCTCTGACCGGGGTCAAGAATTCAATGGGAATATATTTAGAGAAGTTTGTAAGATTTTAGAGACAACTTCGGCTTTTACAACGGCCTACCACCCATAAGCAAACGGAATGACGGAACGGACTAATCGTTCAGTCAAGGATATGCTTGCAATCCTTGCTGAACATGATGCAAACACCTGGGATGAACACCTACCCTATGTTCAGTTCGCCTTGAATACTGCCATCCACCAATCAATTAACACCCAACCACTTCATTTGTTTACTGGTAATTCATGCAATTTCCCCTCAGGTCTGCTTAACAGACATAATGTTGCATACGGGGAGGACTATCCTTCAGAGGTCCTTGGAAAAATGAGAAATGCATGGAATATTGCAGCTGAAGCGTCCAAGAAGGCACGGACTCGGTATGCTCATTTTTATGACAAGAAAGTGCGCCCTCTTGAGTTGAAGGAACGAAGCCTCGTATTGAGAGTGAATGAGGCTGCGCCCGCCAATCAGAGCAGGAAACTAGCGCCGAGGTGGCGAGGACCATATAGAGTAATTAAAAGGGCGGGGCCAGTTAATCTTGTTATAAAAGGAGTGTTCGAGGACCAGGTGGAAAGGACAATTCATGTAAATAAATTGAAACAATATCATGCTAGAGAGGAATTAGAACTGCCTTCAGCGGGTCTAGTTCCTGACTCAGCAGTGCTGACTCATGGCTTCACCGACGAGTCAGAAGATGAGGATGACCCTCTGTCATCACTCATCAGTAGTCAGGTGCAGTCTCGCCACCCTATGGTGACGAGATCTCGCGCTATACAGTAAAGTAACTTCCCTAGTTAGTATAATTTAGTATTCATTAGATTTTCCTGTAAAGGCAATGAGGTGTACTATGTCTATACTTGACTCAGGTAGCAACTTTTACCGTGCTCTTGGGTTCCACCTCCACCAAACCCAGAGTATATCTATGCTTCCGCTGTGTTGTGTCTGTCTGTTCCCAGGTCTGATTTGGTACACCGACCCAGTTGTTCCAGCCACACGTGAACCCTTGTCTGTAAAGACCGAGGGGGGAGGCACGTTACACAAAGCCCTCCCCCCACCAGACCCAGTAACTCATACATCAGTTACTTTGGGGATGAGTGACTGTCCAAGAGTCACCCGGCCGACGCCTTACGTCACTAACGAGGTTGTCAGGGCCAGCGAGCTGTCCACATTATATAGCAGTCACCGGAGGTGCCATACAACGCCGGGGTAGCTGTCTCGAGATCACCACTACCCACCTGCTGCGTCATCAAGACTGCAGCCATTCCAGCAGTGTTGGAGGAGAGGTCAAGAAATGGAAAGCACGTAGCAGTACTCAAGAATTTCGCCGGAAGATTAATGATTACGTCATCTGAAGTAACAAGAAAGCGAAGTAAGGCGGTCACAGGTGGAAGGCACGGTTTCCCTACAGAGTACCGGGACTCGCCAATAGAAGGTCGCAAAATTGTCTCTTTTGGCCTAAAGTCGGCGGTACGAGGGTATACACAGTTGGTGTTTACGGCCTAGTAACCTGGTGACATCAAGAAACGCCTGAGATGACGTGAGCAATGATGGAAGACGAGATTCACCTGTTCTGCAAACAAGCAACCCGCCTCTACGACCTTCTGACACCACTCCTGCTAAGAGACACTGTTGGTACATCCAGTTCTGCTCTGCTGTGGTCATCTGCGCCGTCAAGTTTAACATCAAGACTGCCGTGTGAACTGTGATTGATATGAAGGCGTGTGGACTGTCGAGAGCAAGATTAATGGCCGAAGTAACAGTATTCTACAGCTGTCACTTGGCACTCCGCTCTACTACACTCTGTCGTCATTCAGGAGTACCGGATGGCAGTACAAGAGGACCAGGTATTGATGTCTACACATGGGGAGAAGCAAGATCGACACCGTCATCGTCAGCGGCTACATTCAGCATCCAGCAGCATCGATTTTTTTTTCTCGATTACTCAATATGAACAATTGATACAAACAACAAAGTTGGCTCTGAACATCTGTGTAAAGAATATCTGGACACTTTTGTTTAAATGTTAAAAACAGATTTAGAATCAATACTTTTTAAATGTTGAAAAACAGATTTAAAACAATTCTGGTATAATATATAAAAATTTTACTCTATAAATTGGTCAGTAATCAAAATCGAAGCCCCTGTGTAATTGTCTCAGCCCAGAACAAACGGTTATGGAAAATTATGTTGTGCTATTTTTTTCAGAATGTTTGAACACAGGAGAGGCGGACCAATATAAACATTGACACTTCTAGTGAGTGAGAACACTTGGCTGTACAGTCAGCTGAAACCTGTGATATAGTATAGGGATTTTTTTTTATTTTTTAGATACATGTAATAAACGTTAGGTGTGTTCCTTAACATGTCAAGGTTGACATTGAGTGGGGAGTGGGTAGTACACGGATGTGAACTTGATAGTTCCGTAGTACGCTCCCGGATGACTGAAAGTTCAGTCTGAAGATATAACTTTAATGTTTATGTTTGAGCACGGTGTGGCCGGCTCTAGAGGACACATGGACTTGGCTAGTGAAGAGCCAAGAGAGTTTAATAGCTAGTCTTTGATGGTAGAGTAGGGACATGTTATTTAGCTATGTCAGTAAGGATAGGATGTATGTTTCTTGATGTTAGAGGATTGCTGTCAGTTGACAGCTGAGAAATTTATGAAATATGAACATGTTTATTATGATGTTGGACTATTATTTGTCAAATTTTATTAGTTAGGTTAGCTTTTGTTTGTGGCATGAGTTGAATTGTGGGTTTGGATACTAAACCTCGGGATTTTTAACAAATTAACAAGGTTTACTAAGTGCTTGTGCGGGGGGGGGGGGGGGGGGGTTGTAACAAACTAGGCTGTTGTAAGAATTATCCAGAAGGTTCCAGAAGACCTGACCTCACATCGCACATTCCTCTGGGAATTAGCAGGTCTGAGTCACAAATGGCGGGCATCTTTGTTCATAGTTTTGTATAATGAACCATCCTATAGTATTCAGTAAATTGCCCGAAACGCTTTGCGTAATAGTGGCTTTAGGCATTGTATGTACTAGCTCTACCTATAAGTCAAACAATCCTTGTAAATATTTATTGTATGTATGTACCTTACCTAAATAAAATTGTATTGTAATTAGAGAAATTAGCCTTTATTCATTTTGTATTAAAATTGTATTGTATAATAGTACTGGGTACAATATTAAGAGTATTCTAATTATTGAGTTTAAGTCACCATCAGTGACGTCACGAATCAGATCTAACTTGTAAGGCGGAGTGACCGGCGGTCATAGGTCATCAGGGTTGACATGTCTACTATTTCTCAAAGTTCAATTAACCATTTTGGGGGATCGGGAACAGCTCTGCCGTTAGATGTTTGTGTAATTTAACTTCAGTAAAATAATTCAACCAGTCTGGATCAATTAAGTACAACAGAGGTTAATTGTTATAACTTAAACCTGGCTAGTAACTTGGTAAAACTTTGACTAGGCGGAATGATACAATGTTCTAGTCTTGGCTAGGCCTGACGAGGAGAGAGCAGTGCGGACTCCAGAGCAACTGGGAGAGGTCAATCCATCTTACCTCTCCCAAGACCAGCCCAACATCTTCGGCTGGTAAAACATAAAGGGATAGTTGCTATTGTTATGTATAGGAATAGTCTCATTTGCCATTCAGGTCAAGTAGGGAGTGTTAAAGTGACAGGGAGTGAACATATTTAGATTTTGTTTTAGTTTTTCTTTTAATAAATTAATTAGGTAATAAATTGCATTCTTATTATTTCCATGTGTTTTATGTGTATACTTGTCCTGGTCACGTGGTCCACACGAGGCAGAGTTGGATTGGGCGCCGATTCTAACATCGATTCTAACATCAAATCATTCCCGTGTAATTAATTTCACACTCTTAAGTTTCCACGGTCATCGGTTATAGTGGGGATCAAGCCCCAAGGTTGATTAATTAGCGTGATCGATCCAGACCTCGATCATTGCTCGGTGTTGCTGGTCTGGTGGTGGCAGCGTAGAGGCGACTCTAGGGTTTTGCTCAAAGCCTAGGTCACGTCATACTGGGTGTAGAATCCTAAGTCGGTCAATCGTCTTAGGACCACGTGGCGTGGAGTTGGTTTTGGTAAAAGTTTTGGAGTCCCTTGGTAGAGAATAAAAAGTAAGAATACGGGTAGAGGGAAAAGAAGGAAAGAGAAGCAGAGAGAGCCCCTAACCCGTGTTACACAGCGTCAAGAAACAAAGACAGCTTTAACATGAAGGAACAAAAACAGCTTTAGCATGAAGGAACAAAAACAGCTTTAGCATGAAGGAGCAAAAACAGCTTTAGCGTGAAGGAACAAAAACAGCTTTAGCATGAAGGAACAAAAACAGCTTTAGCATGAAGGAACAAAAACAGCTTTAGCATGAAGGAACAAAAACAGCTTCAGCGTCAAGAAACAAAGACAGCTTTAACATGAAGGAACAAAAACAGCTTCAGCGTGAAGAGTGAAAGAGATAGAGGCCCCAAGAGACTCCACACCTTAAAATATATATAAGATAAAGTTTAAAATACAACTGTAGCTCTTCCAAACCACTTTTATTTTGGTGTAGTGGCTAAACTGTATGAACCAAACCCAGCAATATTAGAAGCATGGACACCAACACCCAAATAGAACAAGTAGCGGGAAGACATTTGAAATTGAATTATTTGACGGTTGACAATACCGTTAACCGTCATGGTTCAAATTTGAAAGGAGGTAGGGATTTAAAATTTAATTATTTAACGGTCTAAAAATACACCACAACGATAGACGTGGATATATATATATACACTGAGAAGTGTAACTCCCCTTTTTTGCTGTATACTGGGAGTATACTTTAGTCCAGTATACTTGTGGTCACCTTAAGAACCTTGCAGATAGGCCTTAGGCCTTAAAGACAAGCGTCAATGTAAGGATGACATGTGCAGCCACAGAGGTACTTGTAGCAGACATGGAGAATGTCTCCAGTAGCCTCTTCCCCCTCACAACACTATTCTAACAACTCCGCCCAATGAACTTTTCAAAATAATTAGTTCTACCCTTACCCATTTTCCCTCATAAAAAGGCCTAGTTATCTCATCAGAAGTAACAAGACTTTTCATAATGTTGTACTTAGAATCTATAGACTATAAATTACTCATTACTTTACTCCGTGTCATAGAAAACGGCGTGAAGGTTTGTGGGTGCCTACCATTTGCATAAACAGCAAACCAATTTCGTTTTTTGCTGGTCCTGTTGATTCTTTCTAATTTTCAATTGCTTTCCTTATTTGCAATAAATTATTATTTTGAGGGATATACCTGGTTGATACCTGGTTGATGGGGTTCTGGGAGTTCTTCTACTCCCCAAGCCCGGCCCGAGGCCAGGCTCGACTTGTGAGAGTTTGGTCCACCAGGCTGTTGCTTGGAGCGGCCCGCAGGCCCACATACCCACCACAGCCCGGTTGGTCCGGCACTCCTTGGAGGAATAAATCTAGTTTCCTCTTGAAAATGTCCACTGTTGTTCCGGCAATATTTCTTATGCTTGCTGGGAGGACGTTGAACAACCGCGGACCTCTGATGTTTATACAGTGTTCTCTGATTGTGCCTATGGCACCTCTGCTCTTCATTGGTTCTATTCTACATTTTCTTCCATGTCGTTCACTCCAGTACGTTGTTATTTTACTGTGTAGATTTGGTACTTGACCCTCCAGTATCTTCCAGGTGTATATTATTTGATATCTCTCTCGTCTTCTTTCTAGTGAGTACATTTGGAGGGCTTTGAGACGATCCCAATAATTTAGGTGCTTTATTGCGTCTATGCGTGCCGTATATGTTCTCTGTATTCCCTCTATTTCAGCAATCTCTCCTGCTTTGAAGGGGGAAGTGAGTACTGAGCAGTACTCAAAACGGGACAACACAAGTGCCTTGAAGAGTACAACCATTGTGATGGGATCCCTGGATTTGAAAGTTCTCGTAATCCATCCTATCATTTTTCTGGCTGTCGCAATATTTGCTTGGTTATGCTCCTTAAACGTTAGGTCGTCCGACATTATTATTCCCAAATCCTTTACATGCTGTTTTCCTACTATGGGTACATTTGATTGTGTTTTGTACTCTGTATTATGTTTAAGGTCCTCATTTTTACCGTACCTGAGTACCTGGAATTTATCACTGTTAAACATCATGTTATTTTCTGATGCCCAGTCGAAAACTTTATTAATATCAGCTTGAAGTTTTTCAATGTCCTCAGCCGAGGTAATTTTCATACTGATTTTTGTGTCATCTGCAAAGGATGATACGAAGCTGTGACTTGTATTTTTGTCTATATCTGATATGAGAATAAGGAAAAGCAGTGGTGCAAGGACTGTACCCTGAGGTACAGAGCTTTTCACTGCACTTGGACTAGATTTTATATGGTTGACAGTTACTCGCTGAGTCCTGTTTGACAGAAAACTGAGTATCCAGCGTCCTACTTTACCGGTTATTCCCATTGACTTCATTTTGTGTGCTATCACGCCATGGTCACATTTATCGAAGGCCTTTGCGAAGTCCGTGTATATCACATCAGCATTCTGTTTCTCTTCTAATGCCTCAGTGACTTTGTCGTAGTGCTCAAGTAGCTGTGAGAGGCACGATCTTCCCGCTCGAAATCCATGTTGGCCTGGGTTATGAAAGTCATTGGTCTCCATGAAATTGGTGACCTGACTCCTAATCACTCTCTCAAATACTTTTATGATGTGCGATGTTAGTGCAACTGGTCTATAATTTTTTGCCAATGCTTTGCTCCCTCCCTTGTGTAGAGGGGCTATGTCTGCTACTTTAAGTGCATCTGGTATCTCCCCCGTGTCCAAGCTCTTCCTCCACACTATACTGAGTGCCTGTGCTACCGGCACTTTGCATTTCTTTATAAATATTGAATTCCATGAGTCTGGACCTGGGGCCGAGTGCATGGGCATGTTTTCAATTTCTTTTTCAAAATTTAGTGCGCTCGTGTTTATATCAGTTATATTTACCGGGGTTTGAATATCCCGCATAAAGAAAATGTCTGGATCTTCCACCTTCATGTTGTTTATTGGAGTGCTAAACATGTCCTCATACTGCTTTTTTAGGATTTCACTAATTTCTTTGTCATCCTCCGTGTATGAACCTTCACTTGTACGAATAGGTCCAATACTGGCAGTGGTTTTTGCTTTTGATTTCGCATATGAGAAGAAATATTTTGGATTTTTCTTTATTTCCTGAATTGCTTTCTGTTCTAACTGCCTTTCTTCAGTTTCATATGAGTGTTTCAATTTCCGCTCGATTTCTTCAATCTCCCTATTTAAATTATTCCTTCTTTGACGGGAAATTCGTGTCTGCATAAGCAGTTCCGTTATTTTTTTCCTGCGTTTATAGTGTCGTCTGCGTTCTCTTTCTACGTTAGATCTCTTTCTGGCTTTCCTCAAAGGAACATGTTTCAGACAGACTTGATACGCTTCTGAAGTAAGTTTTTCTATTCCTTCTGTAGGACTTGTATTATTTAGAACAGTTCCCCATGGAATGTTTGTAAGTTCCCTGTTTATTATCTCCCAGTCTATCCTTTTATTATTAAAATTGAATTTACTGAATAGCCCCTCTCGCTTTATCAACGTTTTAGGTCTATTCTGAGTATTGATGGTCGTTTGCACTTCAATGAGTTTGTGATCTGAGTATGTGGTATCTGATATCGTAATGTCTCTGATAATGTCTTCATTGTTCGTAAAGACCAGATCTAGAATATTTTCATTTCTCGTTGGCTCCGATATCTGCTGATTGAGTGAAAATTTGTCACAGAATCTAAGTAGTTCTCTAATCTGTGGTTGGTTAGGTCCTGTTAGATTTCCTGGTATAATATTATTGTTTGCTATTTTCCACCTGAGACTAGGCAAGTTGAAGTCACCTAGGAAGATAATATTAGGTATCGGGTTCTCCAAATTATCAAGGCTATTCTCTATTTTGCTTATCTGTTCTGTGAATTCCTCAGCCGTTGCATCTGGCGGTTTGTATATTAGTATAATCACTAAATTTATTTTCTCTATTTTTAATCCCAGTACCTCTACCACCTCATTTGTAACGTTTAGGAGCTCCGAGCATACAAGGTCTTCCCTAATATACAGACCCACTCCTCCATGTGACCTAATTTTCCTATCACACCTGTATAGGTTATATCCTGTAATCCAGATCTCACTGTCCAACAATTCCCCTGCATGGGTTTCTGTGAAAGCTCCAAATACTGCATTTGACTCCGTGAGGAGGCCATTTATGAACTGTACTTTGTTGTTTGTTCAGATTATGTTGAGATTACTGAGCTGTCTGTCATGAGTGTGGGGAGGGGGGGGAGGGAGGAGCTGGGCCGCCTACAGCCACTCCGACTGTCTCACCACGTGGCTGTTAAAGGCTTTGTCTCAGGTTAGTGTGGGTCACCCAGGTGTGGGAGGAGACACAGGTGTGGGTGTTGGTGCAGGTGTGGGAGACCATGTAGGTGTCGAGGACCACAGATACTAGGGGGGGGGGAAATGACGATGATGTGTGAGATGACGGGTGTGGCATGTGATATTGGTACATATGAGGCTGCGTGTTTAGAAATATGTGGTTTTGGGGGGTGAGTGAACTGTGAGGGTGAGAGTGAGTGAACTGTAAGAGGGCTGAGTGACTGTGAGAGAGGGTGAGTGAGAGTGATTGGACTGTAAGAGAGGGTGAGTGAGAGTGAGTGAACTGTGAGGGTGAGAGTGAGTGACTGTGAGAGAGGGTGAGTGAGAGTGATTGGACTGTAAGAGAGGGTGAGTGAGAGTGAATGGACTGTGAGAGGGGTGAGTGAGTGGGTGAAGGTTGGTGTGAAATGTCAGCAGGTGAGAGGGTCCACAGTAGTTTCCCCTCACCCCCTACCCTTCCCCCTCATCCACCTACACTTTCATCCTCATCCACCTGCCTCTTCACTCCAGGACCCCAATAGTTTATCCTTGTTTACCCGGTCGATTCCTCTGAAGATTTTGAAGGTTGTAATCATGTCTTCCCTTGTTGGAAATTTCCAACACTAATAAACTACAATTGTATTATAATACATCATCATTATTATATACTAACTACAGTAGTTACTAATTTCACTAACGGTAGTGTCAACATAAATTAACCATTTCATCTGCGTATTAGTGCTAGAATTCTCATGAAATCGAGTAGCAACATTGTGTCAGATAATGTCTAGTTAGACATGTTTATTACCAATGTGTTAGAGAATTGAATGTGGTTCTCTAAAGTTATCAGTATTCCGTGTAATAATTACCTACGGATAATGTAACTCCCGATAATCTAAAACCGAGATTTATTAACTGAAATTGTTATCAAGTAGCAGTTTTATCTGTTACGTGCGAATGCTATGGAGAATAAAAATCATATCCATTTCTCGTTTAAGACCATTAAACGAGAATATGATAATATTTAAGTCCCTATAATTGCAACCCAGTTCTCATTAACGTATTACATCCATAATTGCGTGGGAAAGAATTATTCGTGATTAATAATTTCTGTGGTGAATGCGAGAGACGGGTTGAGGGAAGGCGGAGACGCCATTGGACACGAGGCATCCCTGGCGTGAAGAGTGGCGAGACACGTGGTAGTAACTGGGAGTTTTTATCGACATGAATTAAGTTGATACCTGGTTAACAGTTAACTATTACTTATTCACGTGTTCTATAGTGCCCGGCCACTTAATAACGCGTCAACAATTGAAGCCACGACCCGTAATTACACGTACACAGCAGTGGACGCCTGGGACTGGTTGACGTGGTTTCGGCAGACCTTAGTATTTGATACGCTCATGTTAAGTATACCATGCTCGTTTGATGCATCATCCTAGATTGTATATCTGTAAGTAGTCTGTCGTTAT
Source organism: Procambarus clarkii (assembly GCF_040958095.1). NCBI lineage: Eukaryota > Metazoa > Arthropoda > Malacostraca > Decapoda > Cambaridae > Procambarus > Procambarus clarkii. Next base: position 10,689,784 of record NC_091196.1, read on the forward strand.
ACAGCAAGGATACCTAATACACAACGTTGGTTGAATTTCAACTATTTCTCCGTTTTCATGAATATTTGAAATAAATCGTAGCCTAATCAAATGCTACTTAAATTTCTCTGATTTCAGCATGTATACGATGAGTCGATAAGTTGTTTCTCATCATTCGTGATATTCACCTCGGGTTCTTTCTTTATTGGGATCCTGTGACCACGAGGACGAATGACGAAATGGCGTTATAGAAATCGTCTTACAGCTAAGACCTCTATTTCATACAAATTTATCTAATATTTTTACTGATTTCTATATAATTCATATAGGATCTTTACATTGAATAAATTATTGCCAGAAATGATAATTTGAATATTAATGTGTTTTGCTCTGACTGTTGCTCAGTAATTCATAATCTTTAACATTCAAAATTTGAGTTGTCATATCTTTGAATCTATTGTAGTTTAGATTTACTATGTTATTAACTCAACAATGAACTAGTGACGAACCACACTAGTTCCTAGATATATATGAACTTCTAGAAATAACCCCCCAATGTTGATATTTGAGGCTTTGACTTTAATTAATTAATAATAAAGTCTATTCAATATTTTCAAGTGATTATTCTTTTAATTATTATCCATAGACACTGGTTCTCTAGTGTCATTCTAATGATCACTATTATTCGTTTTCCCTCTTTTCTCAAAAGTGGGTGGTCCTTCGATTTATTAAATACAATAAGCAAATAATTGAATATATGAGTAAAGCCTTAGAAATCCAACACCCCTTACTCTTCTGTCTTTCTGTGTCGTAAGGTGCATTTCCCGCAGCCTTTCCTCGTAATTCGAGCCTCTTAGTTCTGGGACTAGTCTAGTGGCATACCTTTGGACTTTTTCCAGCTTCGTCTTGTGCTTGACAAGGTACGGGCTCCATGCTGGGGCTGCATACTCCAGGATTTTTCTTACGTATGTGGTGTACAAGATTCTGAATGATTCCTTACACAGGTTCCTGAACGCTGTTCTGTTCTGATGTTAGCCAGCCTCGCATATGCCGCAGACGTTTTTCTTTTTATGAGGGCTTCAGGAGACAGGTTTGGTGTGATATCAACTCCTAGATCTTTCTCTCTGTCCGTTTCATTAGGTACTTCATCTTCATCTTCTGTATCCTGTGTCTTGCCTCCTGTTTCCACTGCCTAGTTTCATTACTTTGCATTTACTCGGGTTGAACTTCAACAGACATTTGTTGGACCATTCACTCAGTCTGTCTAGGTCATCTTGTAGCCTCTACCTATCGTCCTCAGTTTCAATCCTCCTTATAATTTTTGCATCATTAGCAAACATTGAGAGAAACTATTCTATACCCTCTGGGAGATCATTTACATATATCAGAAACAGTATAGGTCCAAGGACTGACCCCTGCGGGACTCCACTCGTAACGTCTCGGCAATCTGAGACCTCACCCCTCACACAGACTCGTTGTCTCCTGTTGCTTAGGTACTCCTTTATCCAATGGAGTACCTTCCCCCTTCACTCCAGCCTGCATCTCCAGCTTTTTCACTAGCCTCTTGTGTGGCACTGTATCAAATTCTTTCTGACAATCCAAAAATATGCAGTCTGCCCACCCTTCTCTTTCTTGCCTTATTTTTGTTGCCTGGTCGTAGAATTCAAGTAACGCTGTGAGGCAGAACCTGCCATCCCTGAACCCATGTTGATGCTGTGTTGCAAAGTTCTTTCGCTCCAGGTGCTCCACTAGCTTTCTTAGCACAATCTTCACCATCAGCTTGCATGGTATGCAGGTTAGGGACATTGGCCTGTAATTCAGTGCCTCCTGTCTATCTCCTTTCTTGTATATCGGGACAACGTTAGCTGCTTTCCAAATTTCTACCAGTTCCCCTTGTTGCCAGTGACTTTTTATACACTATGGAGAGTGGTAGTCACAGATCTTCTGCTCCTTCCTTTAGTATCCAATTGGAGATTCCATCTGGGCTTATAGCCTTTGTCACATCGAACTCTAGTAAACACTTCCTTACTTCCCCACTGGTAATCTCAAACTCTTCCAGTGGTTCCTGGTTAGCTATTCCCTCTCTTATCTCTTGGATTTCTCCTTGCTCTAAGGTGAAAACCTCCTGGAATTTCTTATTCAGTTCCTCACACACTTCCTTGTCGTTTGTAGTGAATCCTTCTGCCCTATCCTAATTTCATAACCTGTTTCTTTACTGTTGTTTTTCTCCTGAAGTGGCTATGCAGCAATTTAGGCTGAGTCTTTGCCTTGTTTGCGATGTCATTTTCGTATTGTCTTTCTGCCTCTCTTCTTATCCTGACATATTCATTCCTGGCATTCTGTTATCTTTCTCTGCTCTCCAGTGTCCTGTTATTCCTATAGTTTCTCCATACCCTTTTACTTTGCTGCTTAGCTAGCCTACATCTCTGATTAAACCATGGGTTTCTCATCTTCATTTCACTGTTTTCCTTTTGGGCTGGGACAAACTTGTTTGCTGCTTCCTTGCACTTTTGCGTGATGTAGTCCATCATATCTTGGGCCGTCTTTTCCCTCAGCTTTGTTTCCTATGCTCTATCTGTTAGGAATTTTCTTATCTCCTCATAGTTTCCCTTTCGGTATGCTAACCTTTTGGTTTCGGTATCCGGCCTCGAGTTCAATAACCCTTCTTCAAACAGGTACTCAAACGCCAATACACTGTGGTCGCTCATTCCTACTGGGGCATCAAAACCGATTTCTCTTATGTCAGAGTCGTTCAGAGTGAAGACCAGGGTGTGTGTGTGTACTCACCTAATTGTACTCACCTAATTGTGCTTGCGGGGGTTGAGCTCTGGCTCTTTGGTCCCGCCTCTCAACCGTCAATCAACTGGTGTACAGATTCCTGAGCCTATTGGGCTCTATCATATCTACATTTGAAATTGTGTATGGAGTCAGCCTCCACCACATCACTTCCTAATGCATTCCATTTACTAACTACTCTGACACTGAAAAAGTTCTTTCTAACGTCTCTGTGGCTCATTTGGGTACTCAGCTTCCACCTGTGTCCCCTTGTTCGCGTCCCACCAGTGTTGAATAGTTCATCCTTGTTTACCCGGTCGATTCCCCTGAGGATTTTGTAGGTTGTGATCATGTCCCCCCTTACTCTTCTGTCTTCCAGTGTCGTGAGGTGCATTTCCCGCAGCCTTTCCTCATAACTCATGCCTCTTAGTTCTGGGACTAGTCTAGTAGCATTCCTTTGGACTTTTTCCAGCTTCGTCTTGTGCTTGACAAGGTACGGGCTCCATGCTGGGGCCGCATACTCCAGGATTGGTCTTACATATGTGGTGTACAAGATTCTGAATGATTCCTTACACAGGTTCCTGAACGCCGTTCTGATGTTAGCCAGCCTCGCATATGCCGCAGACGTTATTCTCTTTATGTGGGCTTCAGGAGACAGGTTTGGTGTGATATCAACTCCTAGATCTTTCTCTCTGTCTGTTTCATTAAGTACTTCATCTCCTATTCTGTATCCTGTGCCTGGCCTCCTGTTTCCACTTCCTAGTTTCATTACTTTGCATTTACTCGGGTTGAACTTCAACAGCCATTTGTTGGACCATTCACTCAGTCTATCCAGGTCATCTTGTAGCCTCCTACTATCATCCTCTGTTTCAATCCTCCTCATAATTTTTGCATCGTCGGCAAACATTGAGAGGAACGAATCTATACCCTCTGGGAGATCATTTACATATACCAGAAACAGTATAGGTCCAAGGACTGACCCCTGCGGGACTCCACTTGTGATGTCTCGCCAATCTGAGACCTCACCCCTCACACAGACTCGTTGTCTCCTGTTGCTTAGGTATTCCTCTATCCACCGGAGTACCTTCCCTCTCACTCCAGCCCGCATCTCCAACTTTCGCACTAGCCTCTTGTGTGGCACTGTATCAAAGGCTTTCTGACAATCCAAAAATATGCAGTCTGCCCACCCTTCTCTTTCTTGTCTTATTTTTGTTGCCTGGTCGTAGAATTCAAGTAACCCTGTGAGGCAGGACCTGCCATCCCTGAACCCATGTTGATGCTGTGTTACAAAGTTCCTTCGCTCCAGATGCTCCACTAGTTTTTTTCGCACAATCTTCTCCATCAGCTTGCATGGTATGCAGGTTAGGGACACTGGCCTGTAGTTCAGTGCCTCCTGTCTATCCCCTTTCTTGTATATCGGGACTACGTTAGCTGCTTTCCAAATATCTGGCAGTTCCCCTGTTGCCAGTGATTTGTTATACACTATGGAGAGTGGTAGGCTCAGTTCTCTTGCTCCTTCCTTTAGAACCCAAGGGGAGATTCCATCTGGGCCTATAGCCTTTGTCACGTCCAACTCTAGTAAACACTTCCTTACTTCCCCACTGGTAATCTCGAACTCTTCCAGTGGTTCCTGGTTAGCTATTCCCTCACTTACCTCTGGAATTTCTCCTTGTTCTAAGGTGAAGACCTCCTGGAATTTCTTATTCAATTCCTCACACACTTCCTTGTCATTTGTAGTGAATCCTTCCGCCCCTATCCTTAATCTCATAACCTGTTCCTTTACTGTTGTTTTTCTCCTAATGTGGCTATGCAACAATTTAGGCTGTCTTTGCCTTGCTTGCGATGTCATTTTCGTATTGTCTTTCTGCCTCTCTTCTCATCCTGACATATTCATTCCTGGCATTCTGGTATCTTTCTCTGCTCTCCAGTGTCCTGTTATTCCTATAGTTTCTCCATGCACTTTTACTTTGCTGCTTAGCTAGCCTACATCTTTGATTAAACCATGGGTTTCTCATCTTCATTTCTCTATTTTCCTTTTGGACTGGGACAAACTTGTTCGCTGCGTCCTTGCACTTCTGCGTGATGTAATCCATCATATCTTGGGCCGTCTTTCCCCTGAGCTCTGTTTCCCATGCTATATCTGTTAGGAATTTTCTTATCCCCTCATAGTTTCCCTTTCGGTATGCTAACCTTTTGGTTTCGGTATCCCTCCTCGAGTTCAATAACCCTTCTTCAATCAAGTACTCAAACACCAGTACACTGTGGTCGCTCATTCCTACTGGGTCCTCAAAACCGATTTCTCTTATGTCGGAGTCGTTCAGAGTGAAGACTAGGTCGAGTCTCGCTGGTTCGTCATTGCCTCTCATCCTTGTGGGTTCTCCGACATGCTGGGTTAAAAAGTTGCTTGTCACCACCTCCAATAGTTTGGCTCTCCACGTATCCTCGCCTCCATGCGGTTCCTTGTTCTCCCAGTCAATCTTTCCGTGATTGAAGTCGCCCATGATGAGCAGGTGGGATCTATTTCTACAGGCAGCAGAGGCTGCCCTCTCAATTATAGTGTTAACTGCCTTGTTGTTGTTTTCTTGTTGTTGTTGTTGTGTGTGTGTGTGTGTGTGTGTGTGTGTGTGTGTGTGTGTGTGTGTGTGTGTGTGTGTGTGTGTGTGTGTTTGTGTGTGTGTGTGTGTTTACTAGTTGTGTTTACTAGTTGTGTTTTTACGGGGGTTGAGCTTTGCTCTTTCGGCCCGCCTCTCAACTGTCAATCAACTGTTTACTAACTACTTTTTTTTTTTTTTTTCCACACCACACACACACACACACACACCCCAGGAAGCAGCCCGTGACAGCTGACTAACTCCCAGGTACCTATTTACTGCTAGGTAACAGGGGCATTCAGGGTGAATGAAACTTTGCCCATTTGTTTCTGCCTCGTGCGGGAATCGAACCCGCGCCACAGAATTACGAATCCTGCGCGCTATCCACCAGGCTACGAGGCCCTTTTACACTTCATGTCATTATCATGTGTGTGTGTGTGTGTGTGTGTGTGAAATTGAAATTGAAATAAGTTTATTGAGGTAAAATACACACAAAGGGATGAGGTAGCTCAAGCTATTCTCACCCCAGTCAGTACATCGTGTTAATACATACATATACACACATCACAAACAATAAACATATTACCAAACATTCTGAGAGATAAACATCTACATTTCCTCCTTTACACAAGTAGTATGGTACCAGACATACACAAATACTTTTATGACCTAGGTATGCTGTATAGACAATTTGCAAAAGACATGCAGATAATTCAACAAAAAATTACAGTCTTGGTGCAAAATTCTTATATCTCTCAAGAATATCATCAACCTTTCCATTGTGATACATCCAGGCTATTTGTTCAGGAACAGTCCTTATCTCAGTGTTTCTATATACATTAATCAACGGACAATCAAGAACGTAATGGGCAAGGGTGTGAGACCTTAACATACCACATAGTTTACACTTCATGTCATTATCATGTCATTATCATGAACGCTTCTGGCTCTCCAAGAGCCAGAAGCGCCCAGTGTGGTTTCCTAGTGAAGTACAATCACTCTACCGAGTTGTGGGTTGGGTTGTCCAGAAAGAGGGATCAACAACGACGACAACACCACCAACCCACACTATAATAGCTGGGATGCTGGTTTTGGGTTCTCCTCTTGTCTCTGGGACTGTTGTGTTGGGGGCTGTGATTTCCTGGTTTGCTCCTCTCTCCCTGTGCTTCCTCCTTGCCTCTGCTGCCCTGGCTCTCTCCTCCTTCGTCCTGTCCCTCTGCAGGAATACTTTCTTGTATTCCTCCACATACTGCAGAGAACTCTTCCTTTCTAAAATTAGCTCTTTGGTGGCCTCGTTTGTAAACACGACCTTCACCAGTCTGTTTCTGTCCTTGTTGTACCAGCCCAACCTGAAAACCTTCTCAATGTTTTTTTTTCAGCCCCTTCTATCTGTAACCCCTTCAGTAGCCCATGTACTGCCTCTCTACCCTTGCTATTCCATTCCTGCCTATTGGATCCTTCATGTTCCTTGATGCCTACAACTACCACTGATCGTTTTCTCTCCAGCAGCTGACTGGTGCACCTTGCTGCTTCCGGTGAGGTAGCTGCTTGCATGGCTACCTCCCTCACTGTGTCCAGTGTGTGTGTCCACACACTGTGTGTATGTACTCACCTAGTTGTGCTTGTGGGGGTTGAGCTCTGGCTCTTTGGTCCCGCCTCTCAACTGTCAATCAACAGGTGTACAGGTTCCTGAGCCTATTGGGCTCTATCATATCTACACTTGAAACTGTGTATGGAGTCAGTCTCCACCACATCACTTCCTAATGCATTCCATTTGTCAACCACTCTGACACTAAAAAAGTTCTTTCTAATATCTCTGTGGCTCATTTGGGCACTCAGTTTCCACCTGTGTCCCCTAGTGCGTGTGCCCATTGTGTTAAACAGCCTGTCTTTATCAACCCTGTCAATTCCCTTGAGGATCTTGAATGTGGTGATCATGTCCCCCCTAACTCTTCTGTCTTCCAACGAAGTGAGGTTTAATTCCCATAGTCTCTCCTCGTAGCTCATACCTCTCAGCTCGGGTACTAGTCTGGTGGCAAACCTTTGAACCTTTTCCATTTTAGTCTTATGCTTGACTAGATATGGACTCCATGCTGGAGCCGCATACTCCAGGATTGGTCTGACATATGTGGTATATAATGTTCTGAAAGATTCCTTACACAAGTTTCTAAAGACCGTTCTTATGTTAGCCAACCTGGCATATGCTGCTGCTGTTATCCTCTTGATGTGAGCATCAGGGGACAGGTCTGGCGTGATATCAACCCCCAGGTCTTTCTCTCTCTCGGACTCTTGAAGTATTTCATCTCCCAAGTGATACCTTGTATCTGGTCTCCTGCTTCCTACCCCTATCTTCATTACATTACATTTGCTTGGATTAAACTCTAACAGCCATTTGTTCGACCATTCCTGCAGCTTGTCCAGGTCTTCTTGAAGCCTCAAGCTGTCCTCCTCTGTCTTAATCCTTCTCATAATTTTGGCGTCGTCAGCAAACATTGAGAGGAATGAGTCTATACCCTCTGGGAGATCATTTACGTATATCAGAAACAGGATAGGTCCAAGTACAGAGCCCTGTGGGACTCCACTGGTGACTTCACGCCAGTCTGAGGTCTCACCCCTCACTGTAACTCTCTGCTTCCTATTGTTTAGGTACTCCCTTATCCACTGGAGCGCCCTACCAGTTACTCCTGCCTGTTTCTCTAGCTTATGCATCAACCTTTTATGGGGTACTGTGTCAAAGGCTTTCCGACTGTCCAAAAAAATGCAGTCCGCCCACCCTTCTCTTTCTTGTTTAATCTTAGTCACCTGATCGTAGAATTCTATCAATCCTGTAAGGCAAGATTTACCCTCCCTGAACCCATGTTGATGGGTTGTCATGAAGTCTCTTCTCTCCAGATGTGTTACTAGGTTTTTTCTCACAATCTTCTGAGTGTGTGTACTCACCTAATTGTACTCACCTAATTGTGCTTGCGGGGGTTGAGCTCTGGCTCTTTGGTCCCGCCTCTCAACCGTCAATCAACTGGTGTACAGATTCCTGAGCCTATTGGGCTCTATCATATCTACATTTGAAACTGTGTATGGAGTCAGCCTCCACCACATCACTTCCTAATGCATTCCATTTACTAACTACTCTGACACTGAAAAAGTTCTTTCTAACGTCTCTGTGGCTCATTTGGGTACTCAGCTTCCACCTGTGTCCCCTTGTTCGCGTCCCACCAGTGTTGAATAGTTCATCCTTGTTTACCCGGTCGATTCCCCTGAGGATTTTGTAGGTTGTGATCATGTCCCCCCTTACTCTTCTGTCTTCCAGTGTCGTGAGGTGCATTTCCCGCAGCCTTTCCTCATAACTCATGCCTCTTAGTTCTGGGACTAGTCTAGTAGCATACCTTTGGACTTTTTCCAGCTTCGTCTTGTGCTTGACAAGGTACGGGCTCCATGCTGGGGCCGCATACTCCAGGATTGGTCTTACATATGTGGTGTACAAGATTCTGAATGATTCCTTACACAGGTTCCTGAACGCCGTTCTGATGTTAGCCAGCCTCGCATATGCCGCAGACGTTATTCTCTTTATGTGGGCTTCAGGAGACAGGTTTGGTGTGATATCAACTCCTAGATCTTTCTCTCTGTCTGTTTCATTAAGTACTTCATCTCCTATTCTGTATCCTGTGCCTGGCCTCCTGTTTCCACTTCCTAGTTTCATTACTTTGCATTTACTCGGGTTGAACTTCAACAGCCATTTGTTGGACCATTCACTCAGTCTATCTAGGTCATCTTGTAGCCTCCTACTATCATCCTCTGTTTCAATCCTCCTCATAATTTTTGCATCGTCGGCAAACATTGAGAGGAACGAATCTATACCCTCTGGGAGATCATTTACATATACCAGAAACAGTATAGGTCCAAGGACTGACCCCTGCGGGACTCCACTTGTGACCTCTCGCCAATCTGAGACCTCACCCCTCACACAGACTCGTTGTCTCCTGTTGCTTAGGTATTCCTCTATCCACCGGAGTACCTTCCCTCTCACTCCAGCCTGCATCTTCAACTTTCGCACTAGCCTCTTGTGTGGCACTGTATCAAAGGCTTTCTGACAATCCAAAAATATGCAGTCTGCCCACCCTTCTCTTTCTTGCCTTATTTTTGTTGCCTGGTCGTAGAATTCAAGTAACCCTGTGAGGCAGGACCTGCCATCCCTGAACCCATGTTGATGCTGTGTAACAAAGTTCCTTCGCTCCAGATGCTCCACTAGTTTTTTTCGCACGATCTTCTCCATCAGCTTGCATGGTATGCAGGTTAGGGACACTGGCCTGTAGTTCAGTGCCTCCTGTCTATCCCCTTTCTTGTATATCGGGACTACGTTAGCTGCTTTCCAAATATCTGGCAGTTCCCCTGTTGCCAGTGATTTGTTATACACTATGGAGAGTGGTAGGCTCAGTTCTCTTGCTCCTTCCTTTAGAACCCAAGGGGAGATTCCATCTGGGCCTATAGCCTTTGTCACGTCCAACTCTAGTAAACACTTCCTTACTTCCCCACTGGTAGTGTGTGTGTGTGTGTGTGTGTGTGTGTGTGTGTGTGTGTGTGTGTGTGTGTGTGTGTGTGTGTGTGTGTGTGTGTGTGTGTGTGTGTATGTGTACTCACCTATTTGTGCTTGCAGGGGTTGAGCTTTGGCTCTTTGGTCCTGCCTCTCAACTGTCACTCAACTGGTGTACAGATTCCTGAGCCTACTGGGCTCTGTCATGTCAAGATTTGAAACTGTGAATGGAGTCAGCCTCCACCACATCACTGCCTAATGCATTCCATCTGTTAACTACTCTGACACTGAAAAAGTTCTTTCTAACGTCCCTGTGGCTCATGTGGGTACTCAGTTTCCACCTGTGTCCCCTTGTTCGCATACCAACAGTGTTTATATAATAGTTTATCCTTGTCTACCCGGTCGATTCCCCTAGGATTTTGTAGGTAGTGATCATGTCTCCCCTTACTCTTCTGTCTTCCAGTGTCGTAAGGTGAATTTCCCGCAGCCTTTCCTCGTAACTCATGCCTCTTAGTTGTGTGTGTGTGTGTGTGTGTGTATGAGTGTGTGTTTGTGTGTGTGTGTACTCACTTAGTTGTACTCACCTAGTTGTGCTTGCGGGGGTTGAGCTCTGGCTCTTTGGTCCCGCCTCTCAACCGTCAATCAACAGGTGTACAGGTTCCTGAGCCTACTAGGCTCTATCATATCTACACTTGAAACTGTGTATGGAGTCAGCCTCCACCACATTGCTTCCTAATGCATTCCATTTGTTAACCACTCTGACACTAAAAAAGTTCTTTCTAATATCTCTGTGGCTCATTTGGGCACTCAGTTTCCACCTGTGTTCCCTAGTGCGTGTGCCCCCTGTGTTAAATAGCCTGTCTATATCAACCCTGTCGATTCCCTTGAGAATCTTGAATGTGGTGATCATGTCCCCCCTAACTCTTCTGTCTTCCAACGAAGTGAGGTTCAATTCCCGTAGTCTCTCCTCGTAGCTCATACCTCTCAGCTCGGGTACTAGTCTGGTGGCAAACCTTTGAACCTGTGTGTGTGTGTGTGTGTGTGTGTGTGTGTGTGTGTGTGTGTGTGTGTGTGTGTGTGTGTGTGTGTGTGTGTGTGTGTGTGTGTGTGTGTGTGTGTGTGTGTGTGTGTGTGTGTGTGTGTGTGTGTGTGTGTACTCACCTATTTGTACTCACCTATTTTTGCTTGCGGGGCTTGAGCTTGACTCTTTGGTCCCTCCTCTCAACTGGCAATCAACTGGTGTACAGATTCCTGAGCCTACTGGGCTCTATCATATCTACATTTGAAACTGTGTATGGAGTCAGCCTCCACCACATCACTGCCTAATGCATTCCATCCGTTAACTACTCTGAGACTGAAAAAGTTCCTTCTAACGTCTCTGTGGCTCATGTGGGTACTCAGTTTCCACCTGTGTCCCCTTGTTCACGTACCACCAGTGTTGAATAGTTTATCCTTGTTTACCCGGTCGATTCCTCTGAAGATTTTGAAGGTTGTAATCATGTCTTCCCTTGTTGGAAATTTCCAACACTAATAAACTACTATTGTATTATAATACATCATCATTATTATATACTAACTACAGTAGTTACTAATTTCACTAACGGTAGTGTCAACATAAATTAACCATTTCATCTGCGTATTAGGGCTAGAATTCTCATGAAATCGAGTAGCAACATTGTGTCAGATAATGTCTAGTTTGACATTAAATGTTTATTACCAATGTGTTAGAGAATTGAATGTGGTTCTCTAAAATTATCAGTATTCCGTGTAATAATTACCTACGGATAATGTGACTCCCGATAATCTAAAACCGAGATTTATTAACTGAAATTGTTATCAAGTAGCAGTTTTATCTGTTACGTGCGAATGCTATGGAGAATAAAAATCATCTCCATTTCTCGTTTAAGACCATTAAACGAGAATATGATAATATTTAAGTCCCTATAATTGCAACCCAGTTCTCATTAACGTATTACATCCATAATTGCGCGGGAAAGAATTATTCGTGATTAATAATTTCTGTGGTGAATGCGAGAGACGGGTTGAGGGAGGGCGGAGACGCCATTGGACACGAGGCATCCCTGGCGTGAAGAGTGGCGAGACACGTGGTAGTAACTGGGAGTTTTTATCGACATGAATTAAGTTGATACCTGGTTAACAGTTAACTATTACTTATTCACGTGTTCTATAGTGCCCGGCCACTTAATAACGCGTCAACAATTGAAGCCACGACCCGTAATTACACGTACACAGCAGTGGACGCCTGGGACTGGTTGACGTGGTTTCGGCAGACCTTAGTATTTGATACGCTCATGTTAAATATACCATGCTCGTTTGATGCATCATCCTAGATCGTATATCTGTAAGTAGTCTGTCGTTATACAGCAAGGATACCTAATACACAACGTTGGTTGAATTTCAACTATTTCTCCGTTTTCATGAATATTTGAAATAAATCGTAGCCTAATCAAATGCTACTTAAATTTCTCTGATTTCAGCATGTATACGATGAGTCGATAAGTTGATTCTCATCATTCGTGATATTCACCTCCGGTTCTTTCTTTATTGGGATCCTGTGACCACGAGGACGAATGACGAAATGGCGTTATAGAAATCGTCTTACAGCTAAGACCTCTATTTCATACAAATTTATCTAATATTTTTACTGATTTCTATATAATTCATATATGATCTTTACATTGAATAAATTATTGCCAGAAATGATGATTTGGATATTAATGTGTTTTGCTCTGACTGTTGCTCAGTAATTCATAATCTTTAACATTCAAAATTTGAGTTGTCATATCTTTGAATCTATTGTAGTTTAGATTTACTATGTTATTAACTCAGCAATGAACTAGTGACGAACCACACTGGTTCCTAGATATATATGAACTTCTAGAAATACCCCCCCAATGTTGATATTTGAGGCTTTGACTTTAATTAATTAATAATAAAGTCTATTCATTATTTTCAAGTGATTATTCTTTTAATTATTATCCATAGACACTGGTTCTCTAGTGTCATTCTAATGATCACTATTATTCGTTTTCCCTCTTTTCTCAAAAGTGGGTGGTCCTTCGATTTATTAAATACAATAAGCAAATAATTGAATATATGAGTCAAGCCTTAGAAATCCAACACCCCTTACTCTTCTGTCTTTCTGTGTCGTAAGGTGCATTTCCCGCAGCCTTTCCTCGTAATTCGAGCCTCTTAGTTCTGGGACTAGTCTAGTGGCATACCTTTGGACTTTTTCCAGCTTCGTCTTGTGCTTGACAAGGTACGGGCTCCATGCTGGGGCCGCATACTCCAGGATTTTTCTTACGTATGTGGTGTACAAGATTCTGAATGATTCCTTACACAGGTTCCTGAACGCTGTTCTGTTCTGATGTTAGCCAGCCTCCCATATGCCGCAGACGTTTTTCTTTTTATGTGGGCTTCAGGAGACAGGTTTGGTGTGATATCAACTCCTAGATCTTTCTCTCTGTCCGTTTCATTAGGTACTTCATCTTCATCTTCTGTATCCTGTGTTTTGCCTCCTGTTTCCACTGCCTAGTTTCATTACTTTGCATTTACTCGGGTTGAACTTCAACAGACATTTGTTGGACCATTCACTCAGTTTGTCTAGGTCATCTTGTAGCCTCTACCTATCGTCCTCAGTTTCAATCTTCCTCATAATTTTTGCATCATCGGCAAACATTGAGAGAAACTATTCTATACCCTCTGGGAGATCATTTACATATATCAGAAACAGTATAGGTCCAAGGACTGACCCCTGCGGGACTCCACTCGTAACGTCTCGGCAATCTGAGACCTCACCCCTCACACAGACTCGTTGTCTCCTGTTGCTTAGGTACTCCTTTATCCAATGGAGTACCTTCCCCCTTCACTCCAGCCTGCATCTCCAGCTTTTTCACTAGCCTCTTGTGTGGCACTGTATCAAATTCTTTCTGACAATCCAAAAATATGCAGTCTGCCCACCCTTCTCTTTCTTCCCTTATTTTTGTTGCCTGGTCGTAGAATTCAAGTAACGCTGTGAGGTAGGACCTGCCATCCCTGAACCCATGTTGATGCTGTGTTGCAAAGTTCCTTCGCTCCAGATGCTCCACTAGCTTTCTTAGCACAATCTTCTCCATCAGCTTGCATGGTATGCAGGTTAGGGACACTGGCCTGTAATTCAGTGCCTCCTGTCTATCTCCTTTCTTGTATATCGGGACTACGTTAGCTGCTTTCCAAATTTCTACCAGTTCCCCTGTTGCCAGTGACTTTTTATACACTTCCTTTAGTTTCCAAGGGGAGACTCCATCTGGGCTTATAGCCTTTGTCACATCGAACTCTAGTAAACACTTCCTTACTTCCCCACTGGTAATCTCAAACTCTTCCAGTGGTTCCTGGTTAGCTATTCCCTCTCTTATCTCTGGGATTTCTCCTTGCTCTAAGGTGAAAACCTCCTGGAATTTCTTATTCAGTTCCTCACACACTTCCTTGTCGTTTGTAGTGAATCCTTCTGCCCCTATCCTAATTTCATAACCTGTTCCTTTACTGTTGTTTTTCTCCTGAAGTGGCTATGCAGCAATTTAGGCTGAGTCTTTGCCTTGTTTGCGATGTCATTTTCGTATTGTCTTTCTGCCTCTCTTCTTATCCTGACATATTCATTCCTGGCTTTCTGTTATCTTTCTCTGCTCTCCAGTGTCCTGTTATTCCTATAGTTTCTCCATACCCTTTTACTTTGCTGCTTAGCTAGCCTACATCTCTGATTAAACCATGGGTTTCTCATCTTCATTTCACTGTTTTCCTTTTGGGCTGGGACAAACTTGTTTGCTGCTTCCTTGCACTTTTGCGTGATGTAGTCCATCATATCTTGGGCCGTCTTTTCCCTCAGCTTTGTTTCCTATGCTATATCTGTTAAGAATTTTCTTATCTCCTCATAGTTTCCCTTTCGGTATGCTAACCTTTTGGTTTCGGTATCCGGCCTCGAGTTCAATAACCCTTCTTCAATCAGGTACTCAAACGCCAATACACTGTGGTCGCTCATTCCTACTGGGGCCTCAAAACCGATTTCTCTTATGTCAGAGTCGTTCAGAGTGAAGACCAGGGTGTGTGTGTGTGTGTGTGTGTGTGTGTGTGTGTGTGTGTGTGTGTGTGTGTGTGTGTGTGTGTGTGTGTGTGTGTGTGTGTGTGCGTGCGTGTGTGTGTGTGTGTGTGTGTGTGTTTACTAGTTGTGTTTTTACGGGGGTTGAGCTTTGCTCTTTCGGCCCGCCTCTCAACTGTCAATCAACTGTTTACTAACTACTTTTTTTTTTTTTTTTTTTTCACACCACACACACACACACACACACCCCAGGAAGCAGCCCGTGACAGCTGACTAACTCCCAGGTACCTATTTACTGCAACCTGTACCTAGGTAACAGGGGCATTCAGGGTGAATGAAACTTTGCCCATTTGTTTCTGCCTCGTGCGGGAATCGAACCCGCGCCACAGAATTACGAATCCTGCGCGCTATCCACCAGGCTACGAGGCCCTTTTACACTTCATGTCATTATCATGTGTGTGTGTGTGTGTGTGTGTGTGTGTGTGTGTGTGTGTGTGTGTGTGTGTGTGTGTGTGTGTGTGTGTGTGTGTGTGTGAAATTGAAATTGAAATAAGTTTATTGAGGTAAAATACACACAAAGGGATGAGGTAGCTCAAGCTATTCTCACCCCAGTCAGTACATCGTGTTAATACATACATATACACACATCACAAACAATAAACATATTACCAAACATTCTGAGAGATAAACATCTACATTTCCTCCTTTACACAAGTAGTATGGTACCAGACATACACAAATACTTTTATGACCTAGGTATGCTGTATAGACAATTTGCAAAAGACATGCAGATAATTCAACAAAAAATTACAGTCTTGGTGCAAAATTCTTATATCTCTCAAGAATATCATCAACCTTTCCGTTGTGATACATCCAGGCTATTTGTTCAGGAACAGTCCTTATCTCAGTGTTTCTATATACATTAATCAACGGACAATCAAGAACGTAATGGGCAAGGGTGTGAGACCTTAACATACCACATAGTTTACACTTCATGTCATTATCATGAACACCTATCCCATATTCCTAGCAATGTTTGTAACCAAGCCTGAGCCGCATGTACACACAGTCACTCCAAGTATTTCTCCTTTTACCATAAGTGAAATGGAAGTTTTGACTCACATACATGTAGTGTTGTATGGTTAGACTTCTCTCATACATTATACTTCTCCTCTCCACTTCTGCCTGTGCCTGAATATTACTTATTTTGCTTCTTATTTGTCTCATTGTGAATTCACATTCAATGTCAACTTGTGATTTTAATGTGGCACGTTTAGCCAAGTCAACCGCCACTTCGTTGAGCGCTATTCCTACATGAGATGGAATCCACATGAATTTCACACTATGACCTTTCAGCTGTATCTCAGTTATCCTTTTCTTACAATCCTCAACTATGGACATGAATACTGGGTTTCGACTGTTTAAGGAATGAAGCGATCCTCGGCTATCGATAATTACAAAAACATTTTTGTCATCATGACGCACTTCCTCCAAACGCCAGAATGGCCTGCAGTTCAGCTTGTGTGGATGATATATAATTACTAAGTCGGAGTTCAATTATCCTGTCCACAGTCCCAAGCTCAGTATATTCCCTTATTAGGACACCATACCCGGCCCTGCCATCCTTCGCCACCAACCCGTCACAATATACATGTAAACTGTTGCCTCTTGGTAACCGAGATATCATGCTTCCATACAAACACTGTAATTGTCCCGGTTCATGATGAATCTTTTTCACCTTGAGGGGTTCAATTTCGACGTCTATTTTCTGTACTTTCCAGGGAGCAGACCTATTACACTGGTGAGAGGGTTTACAGCAGTCAAGTACATCGTATCCCCTGAGGTTATGAGCTAATCCCCTCGTGTAGCATGTCTCCCTCAGTTTCCTGGAGTGTGTACGTCACTCAAGCAGGTCTGAACGCTCTGAAACAGCTTATCCCCTCCTTTTCTCCGCATGAAACGAATAGATACTCTAGTGTTAATGTCACGGACTCTATCATACACACTCTGTAAATTTAATTCCATTGTCATTATTTCAATCATAGCATTTGTTTGACATCCAAGAATAATCCTCACAGCCTCGTTCTGTATCAACTCTATTTTTTTAATTCTGCCTTGGCCTGTGTAAGACAAAACGGGTGCTGCGTAGTCTAACAGGGACCGAACAGTGCTTATGTATAACATCCGCAAGATAGGTACCCCAACACCTTTACCAGAAAAAGCCAGAGCTTTTAGAGGATGCAGACGGGCTTTACATAAGGTGCTGATATGATTTATTTCAGCATTTTTACTCTCACATGTGTATCCAACATACATGCCCAGATACTTGTACTTCTGAACACGGCTCAGTTCAACACCATTTAGAGTAAGTGTTATATTTCTTCGTTTCCTAGACTCATATTTGGTTTTGTCTGCATTTATAACTAAGCCGTATTTGTGACAGGTTGTACCAAGTATGTTAAGAGCAGTTTGAATTTTGTTCCCAGAAGTGCCTTGTATAAGAATCTTATCAGCATATATGATCGTCCCTGGAAACACAAACCGAAACTGTCTCTATTTTCCGCTTGTTACAACTTGTAATATAGCTGTTACATCTTGGCTTAACGTGTTTATGACATATTAGAACGTTGTTACAACTTGCTATATTGGTTGTTATAACTGGTTAGGAAGTGTTAAAACTTGTTCGAACGTTGTACCAACGTCGTAGTTTCGGTGTGTGTTTGGCGGGGTCGTGACCCCTGGAGGATACATCTCTGATGCTAATCTGTTCATTAATACATTGAATAAGGTGGGACTTAAAACTCCCCCTTGGGGGGTACCTATCTGAAACATCCGTTCCTCAGAAATGTATCCTTGGTAATACACCTGAACCTTTCTGCCTTGTAGATAATCCCTTATCCAATGTAGCAATCTCCCTGTTATTCCCAGATTGGCTAATTCGTATACAATTACTTCCCCATTGGCTTTATCAAATGCTCCATGCAGATCAACAAAAACTCTACAATTGTCATCCACATTACACAAACACTTTAAGAGACAATCCGCAGTACTTTTGCCTTTGATAAAACCAAAGAGATTACTGGACATGTTATCACCTACAAGGTAGAGTAGCCTATTTAACAAAATCCTTTCCATCATTTTACAAGAGCAGGATTTTAAGGAGACAGGCCTGTAGCCTCCGTTTGACTTAGGGATAGGAATGATGACCTATATGTGCCTGTGGGATCGAGCATTGAATCTCGGATCCCGCCTTTTTAGCCATCGGTTGTATATAGCAATGACTCCTATTCTATTTCCCCATCATATCTAGTTTTACAATTATTAATAGAGTTTGTTTCCACAACCTGCTCCTTAAGTTCATTCCATTTTTCTTCTATTCTCACACTATACGAAAACTTCCTAACATCTCTGTGACTCATCTGAGTTTCCAGCTTCCATCCATGTCCCCTCGTTCTGTTAGTATTCAGTGTGAACATTTCGTCTATTATTCAGTGTGAACATTTCCACTGTCAATCCCCCTGAGTATTTTATATGTTCCTATCATATTCCTTTTCTTTTCTAGTGTCGTTAGGCTCAGTTCCATCAGACGCTCTTCATATCTCATCCATTGTAACTCTGGGACAAGCCTCGTCGCTAACTTCTGAACCTTTTCAAGTTTCCTTATTTGTTTCTTATGGTGGGAATTCCATGATGGCGCGGCATACTCTAAGACTGGCCTCACGTAGGCAGTGTAAAGCGCCCTAAATGCATCCTTACTTAGGTTTCTGAACGATGTTCTAACTTTTGCCAGTGTAGAGTACGCTGCTGTCGATATCCTATTAATATGTGCCTCATGAGTTAGATTAGGTGTTACCTCCACTCCCAGGTCTCTTCCTTGAATCGTCACAGGTAGGCAGTTCCCCTTCATTGTGTTCTGTCCCTTTAGTCGCCTATCATCAAATCCCATTTCTATGACTTTATATTTGAACTCCAGTAGCCATTTCTCTGACCATCTCTGCAACTTGTTCACGTCCTCTTGGAGGATCGTACAATCCTTATCTGATTAAGTTTTTCTCATTAATTTTGCGTTTTTCAAAGAACATCGACATATAGGTCTCTACTCCTGTAAACATGTCATTAACGTATATTAAAAATAGAACTTGTGCCAGCACCTTTCCTTGAGGATCGTCTTGTTTCCAATCGTTACTGTTCGCCAGTCCGACTTCTCGCCCCATACCATTACTCTCTGACTTTTTCCTGTTAGGTAGTTCCTTACCCATTTTAGGACCTTATCGCTTACCTCTGAACTTTAAATAGCAATCTCAAAGGCTTTATGACAGCCCAGAAATATGCCGTTTGCCCGTCCTTCCTTGTCCTGTCTTATTCTTGTTCTATTGTCATAGAATTCCAGGAGGTTTGTTAGGTATGATTTCCTTTCTTTGAACCCATGTTGATGTTGATTAGTTGAACAAAACTATATAAACTACAATAATAAATAGTTTATTGTGCACCCCATACCCATCCTTTGAGCGGTAGCGCAAAAAGCATTACAGAGGGCACAAAAGGTCTTTATCAGAACTCATCTTAGATTATTACATAAACAATTTCATCTATCCTTCACACCTTAGAGTTACAATGTCAGCTAGTTACAGAAAAAGTGTTATTTCAAGAGCTATACATTTACAGTAAGTCATTATACATTAATGGTAGGTCTTATCGCTAATACATAATAGTTTGACCAATGGAGATAGTCATAGGGGAGCTTCTGTTTATTATTACTCTTCACAATACACTATTTATTTCTTCATCTCATATGTCGTTTATCTACTGGAAGCGAAATATGGATACAGTGCAAGGATTTCAGGTAATTTATCCATGGTAATAAGATAGGTTGCCATATCATACAGAGTGAGCTTAGATTTATCTCTAAATGGCTCAATTTTACTACAATCCAAGATATAGTGTTCGAGTGTGTGTCCCTGTCTTTGTCCACACACTTTACACTTTACTTCATCTAGATCCCTATACAAGCCGAACTGCCAGAGATACTTGTAGCCAAGTCTTATACGAGCTGTGACAACATCTGTTAGTCTACTGGCTTACACATGATACACATGTGCCCCATACACATGTTTTACTTCACACATTTCTTTGTGATGAACAATGGACCTGCTAGTTACAGTTTACACAGATATAAGTGACCTCATTAAAGATCCTTGCCAGATGCATGCTGAGGGCCTGCGCTGCCTCCTTCAATAACCACAGTGATACATTGTCTGGTCCAACTGCTTCAGTTGCATCCAGTGTTGTTAGCTGTTTCATTACCTCCTCTGCTGTTACCTCTATATCTGATAATCTTTCATCTAGGGCAATATCTCCTAAAAACGTGAGCTGCTCAGACTCGGTTGTGAACACTCCATGGAAACTGGCATTCAGTGCCTCGCAGATTTCTTTGTCACTTTTCGAATATGCCTCTTTTGTTTCCATATTCTTGTCACTTGGTCGTTTTTCCTTCTTATATGGGTATATAGTAATTTAGGTTACTTTTTCACTTTGATCGCAATATCGTTTTCATAATTTCTTTCCGATACTCTTCTTATATTAATGAAATCGTTCCTATCTCTGTTGCATCTAATCTTGTTGTCCTCTGTTCTTGGTTTTCTGTACTTCCTCCACTCCCTCCTGCTGTTGGGAAGAAAGCTTACTCTCTATTAATTGATTGATATTTAATTAATAGATTAATTTAAATTAATCGAAGGACCACCCTATTTTGACAGAAAAGGGAAACATAGAGTTAAATGATAAGGACTGAAATACCAGTGCCTATGGATAAGAAACTATTAAAGATTATTCTTTAAACGTTAATGGGCTGTATAATATTAAAGTGCAAGAACGTTAATGGGCTGTATAATATTAAAGTGCAAGAACGTTAATGGGCTGTATAATATTAATGTGCGAGAACGTTAATGGGCTGTATAATATTAAAGTACACAAATAAACTTTCCGTCCTTCACAAAATTGGGGGTTAATACCAGAAGTAATCTACTCCCAGTACGCTTCATCGAGGCTGGTTCTTCCTCGAATAAAAATTAGTAATTCTACTAAATACTATTAAGAAACATTAGATGAATTGATTAATGGTAAAAAGATTATATGTTGATTAATCAAGCAATTATTCTCATTTGACTTTTATGAGGCTAACATATTACGTTAGATATCTTAAATCAAATAAACTAAATCTCTTCGTCTGATCTATAATTTTCTCAATTAAAGAAATAATAGAAAAGATTTCAGCTGCTTAGCTGTAATAGTGAAGGGAGAGGTAGAGGTGCAATGGCGTCGTCTGCTACTTGCGGCAACACGTGAGTTCAAGCATGGCGTGGGAACATGATGACCACGACCGCTTACAACACAAGCTGAAATTTCACTTAAATATATTAATTGGTTACACCTACTATATAATATCCTCACTATGCCATAAAAGGAATAAATTTAATTCCTTATGGACGTACTTATTGTTTGGGGAGGTCGCGTAGCATAACGATGGACAGTGCACAGTAAAATGATATACCTAGAGATCTCACGATATAACAACTATTAGGGCACTTAACCTGCTGGTTTTCCACTGTAGCAATTCCAGATTGCTACTGGAGCAATTACACGCTCCTAGGCCGATTAAATGCAAGGGCCTAACGTAGTATTGATGGAAATCGACTCTCCCGGGACGCACGATGTGATTGTTGGCGTCTCTAGCGAAGCAGCATGGCGAATAATGGCGGCGTCTCTCTGCCCTCCCTCAACTCGTCTCCCGCAATCACAACAGAAGTTACTAATCACGGATAATTCTTTTCCGTGTTATTACTGATCTAATGTGTTAATGAGAACCGGGTTGCAATTATAGGGAATTAAATAATATCATATTCTCGTTAAATGGTGTTAATCAAGAAATGGAGAGAAATTTTATTTCCTCCATAGCATTTATACGTAACAGATAGAACTGCTACTTGATAATAATTTCAGTTAATAACTCTTGGTTTTGGATTATTGGGAGCTATATTATCCGTAGTTCATTATTGTACGGAATACTGATAATTTTAGAGAACCACATTCAATTCTCAAACATATTGGTAATAAATATGTTTAAATGTACATTATCTGACGTAATCCTGCCTCTCGATATCGTGAGAATATTAGCAATAGGCTCAGATAAAGAAATGCTAATTTATATTACCACTACCGTTAGTGAAATTAATAACTACTGTAATTAGTATATAATAATGATGCATTATAATACAATGGTAGAGTTAGTGTTGGAAATTTCCAACATAACTCCGGGGGTGGGGGGGAAAACTCGGTTCAATGTTGAGTACTGATGTACCTATCCCGAAGTTAATATTAATGCTAATATGTTAGTACACACATAACAGATGTCCCGTAATTTTCAAGGACAGAGAAGACCTTAAGTCTTGTAAAGGAACTCATGTTAAATGTAAAACATGGAATTGTGAATCATCTAAAGTTAATAACTACTAAAGCCTACAATGTACTCAAAGACTGGTGTCGCGATGACGTGTAACAGTTATGTTACTAAGTCTTAAAGTTTTGTAAACTCATAGATGCTCTAGATGGAATAATGTTATAGTTGATAGCCTACACAAACAAATTAATGATTAAATCATACAATCTAAGGTTAATTGAGACTGTAATTGAGAGGCTGCCATGAAATAATTAACTGGAAGTTGTGGATGATTCAACTTCCATGGCAGTCTCACCCAGTATTGTTTGTCTTTATAGACAACTGTGTCCAGATATTGCTGGTAAGTCCACGTATCATCAGTGCTTGGTTTATCAGGGACAATACCTAACGTGTCTAAATCCCACAGACGATGTACAGGTGGATCACACTCATTATCTTTAGATATTTCTCTGAAATGTAGGGGTGACTGTTCCAAGCCTAGTCATGCTACTTTTTAATTGTTAGTTTGTTTGTTGGTTGACGCTGTTTTTTTGTTGGAAAAGCACCGGTCCAGTAAGCAATTTGCCTCCAGCAGATGACAACAAATTCATTCCGTGTTGTCTGGTGCATCCTGTCATAAATTTATAATAATAGTCAGCGCCCATTAGGATACCAACATCTGTGAGGCAGTCAGAATTTATTTTGTGATCTGCTAGCCTCATGCGGTTTCGTTTGAGATATCTCGCAGTGCGAGCTAGTCCTGTGACCTGCAGGTCTGAAGGAAGTTTATCTACAACTACCGCTTGTATTGGACTAGTGGAAGATCCAAGTCTCACTAACACCTTGACTACTTGGTATTCACGAGGTCCACTATTAGTCAAGAACCCAGAAATATTCAGTCTCACACTTTTGGCAGGTTTTAATTTCAACTGCTCGACTAATTGTTGTGTGATGAAGGTTTTCTGTGATCCTTGATCAAAGAGACCTCTAGTGTCAACTCTAGACTTCCTATCAATTAGTTTAAGTTGAGCCGTAGGTAGAGTAGTATTATTGCCTGAATCAGTAGCAAGTACATTTATTTCTTGGTGTACCTTGCAATATTGTACTGTAGTAGAATTCATTGAATCCTCCCTAGGTGTCACAGATTGTGTAGAAGTTTTTCTACATAAGCCATAATGATGTGCACCTTTGTTGCATCTACTGCATAACCGTAGCTCCACTACACATTTACTGGGATCATGAAAACCCATGCACTTGGTGCATCTGTGTAATTCTTGTAGCCGTTTAATCCTGGTATTAAAGTTAGGATAAACAGTGCATTTGTAGGTGACTTGTTCTTGATCACAGAACAGACACCTTCTCTCTCTGGCTGAGTTTGTCCTTTTAGTAGACATGTCAGTTGTAGCGTCAGAGGAAGATACTGAATAAATACTAACACTACCACTCCGTTTTCCAGTGGATGGAGTAGTCCTAGGTTTGGATTTATTGGACTTATTCAAAGTCGATTTGGGTTTGACTGAGTTGTCAAAGTTAGGTTGTTTAGACTCAGGTTTAATCTTATCATGAGTCTTCAACCTGTTAACCGTTATTCTCAGTTCCTCGAATATTTGCTCGAGAGTGAGAAACTCGGTTTTATAGTGAGAGCAGATTTCTGCTAAAATATTTCGAGTTAATTTCCTCTGTAAAAGTAACTTAATTGACCATTCTGAGGCAGGTACATCAACTTTAGTACCCAAGGCCTTCACTAGAGACTCTACTTCTAGCCTGAAACTTTGAAGTGAGTCTGGTCGGTTACATGGTGCATTCAGATCCAGTAACTGGTAATACAGGTTAGCTATACTCAACTCCTTGTTACAATAGTTCAACTTTAATAGTTTTAGAGCTTCCTCATAATTACTCTCAGTGAGAGCTAGGTTATTTATGACCTTTTTAGCCTCCCCCCTTTGAGAGGACTAATCAGGTATGAGAATTTAGAAACTCTGTCAAGAGAAGATTTCTTATGTATATGTACTTCAAATGATGTCCAAAATGTGTCCCAATTTTCTTCATCCTGCCCTGCAAATGTAGGTAAGTCTAAAGTAGGTAGACGAACCTCAGGTTGTTGATTACTGGATTGAGACATAGTATTATTTGCATTAGATTTATATTGTTTTACTATATTGGATATTACATCAATTTTATTTTGAGTCTCATCTTCATACTGAGAAATATCTGCTAGAATTTGATCTATTTCATCAGGATCAGTTTCAGTTGTATTCAGTAGATTGAGATAAGACTGGCTTGTAGATCTGACTTGATCAAATTTGAGATCAGCTACTCTCACTGATGTTTCTAGTTGATAGTAATTAATGGGAGTTGCTTTAGACAAAGTATCAGACATATTAATTAGTCTGGTTAAGTGACCTTTAAGGCCAATGTAGGTTCTCCTTAATTGTTCAGGAGTAGCCATGTTGGCTTTAAGTCCAAGTTTCAAAGGACTTGAATAAGTATCACTAATGAAGCTTGGGTACCTGCTCATTAGTTGACAAGTAATATTGAATATAGCCTAAATTAATCTGGCTAAATTACACTCTACCTCACTCGAGGTTAAATGTACCTACCTAACAATAAGTAGCTAAGGATTTTGAGCAGTGCTTGAGCATCACCATTAACTTTTTTCTGGCTAGCTCTTCTTTATCACCATTAGATGTAATAGTGATCATTCAGCAGCACTCAAAATTCATACACATAAGTAATTGATATGGATATACTCTAATCTGAGTTATCATAAAGTTTGAATCCCACCCTTGGTAGGGTCAGCACAAGAATGAATAGTGTATGCACTACTGACTAGTCCAAGACTAGTTGTAAGAATTTCTACCTAAGAAACTACTAATTTATTTAGTCTGCATTTGTGCAAAACTCAGCACAATCACAGCCTAAATTCCTACCTAATAAATGTTGGCATAGATTAATTTGTGGTGCAATAATGTGAATATATAGTTGTGCTGTGTTTTTGGGTTTTTCAGATTTTATAGTTTATATAAAGGTGCACTTGCACACACAGATGAAAATACATATATGTACAATTAATTTTGGCTTGCCAGCCACAGCCTTTTATAGTGGTTGATTGTGTTGACCAACTTGTCAACTACATGTGACCTAGACTCACCTGACAGGTGTACACCATCTCTTGCCAGGTTTTGCCTGTATGGTCTGACTGTAAATTGAATGTAAGTGGCATCCAATCGTACTCTCTTCCTCAGCCTAAAGTTTATATATTTGGCAGCTCTTTGGTAATATTCTGGACTCACTCCCCAACGATTATTATTGCTTAGTTGGTGAGGTTCCACCAATGTGAACACTACTGAACTGCTAACAAGTTTAAATGAGGAAATTATTGTTTTAAGGTTATTAATTACCTCAGCTGGGTGTCGAGTAGGATGGATGTCATTACCACCTAAATAAATAATAGTTAGATGGTGAGGCCACTCTAACGCAGGTGTTAATGTGGAGTTATTATAGAAATTATGAGCTGTTGCTCCTGGTGATCTGAAGATTTTTACCTCAGTGTGAGGTATAAGTCTGAGTGTTGTGGGCAATTGACTGTGTCCCACTAGTGCTACTATATACATGAGGTATAAGCAGCAAATAAATTGGTGTGTATTAGGCTAGCCTATGTGGTACTCTGCCGGTAGCCACGATTAATAAAATGTGGTTAGCCTAGATTACTACACGCAGTAATTAGTTATGATTATGGTATTAATTGTAATACATCTGGTTCGAAGGACCATATTTTTGTGTTGGGAAGAAAGCTTACTCTCTATTAATTGATTAATATTTAATTAATAGATTAATTTAAATTAATTGAAGGACCACTCTATTATGACTGAAAAGGGAAACAGATAAAGTTAAATGATAAGGACTGAAATGCCAGTGCCTATGGATAAGAAAATATTAAAGATTATTCTTTAAACGTTAATGGGCTGTATAATATTAAAGTGCAAGAACGTTAATGGGCTGTATAATATTAAAGTGCAAGAACGTTAATGGGCTGTATAATATTAATGTGCGAGAATAAACTTTCCGTCCTTCACAAAATTGGGGGTTAATACTAGAAGTAATCTACTCCCAGTACGCTTCATCGAGGCTGGTTCTTCCTCGAATAAAAATTAGTAATTCTACTAAATACTATTAAGAAACATTAGATGAATTGATTAATGGTAAAAAGATTATATGTTGATTAATCAAGCAATTATTCTCATTTGACTTTTATGAGGCTAACATATTACGTTAGATATCTTAAATCAAATAAACTAAATCTCTTCGTCTGATCTATAATTTTCTCAATTAAAGAAATAATAGAAAAGATTTCAGCTGCTTAGCTGTAATAGTGAAGGGAGAGGTAGAGGTGCAATGGCGTCGTCTGCTACTTGCGGCAACACGTGAGTTCAAGCATGGCGTGGGAACATGATGACCACGATCGCTTACAACACAAGCTGAAATTTCAACTAAATATACTAATTGGTTACACCTACTATATAATATCCTCACTATGCCATAAAAGGAATAAATTTAATTCCTTATGGACATACTTATTGTTTGGGGAGGTCGCGTAGCATAACGATGGTTATCTTGAGATCTTGAGGTTATCTTGAGATGATTTCGGGGCTTTAGTGTCCCCGCGGCCCGGTCCTCGACCAGGCCTCCACCCCCAGGAAGCAGCCCGTGACAGCTGACTAACTCCCAGGTACCTATTTACTGCTAGGTAACAGGGGCATTCAGGGTGAAAGAAACTTTGCCCATTTGTTTCTGCCTCGTGCGGGAATCGAACCCACGCCACAGAATTACGAGTCCTGCGCGCTATCCACCAGGCTACGAGGCCCCTCAGTGCACAGTAAAATGATATACCTAGAGATCTCACGATATAACAAATATTAGGGCACTTAACCTGCTGGTTGTCCACTGAAGCAATTCCAGATTGCTACTGGAGCAATTACACACTCCTAGGCCGATTAAATGCAAGGGCCTAACGTAGTATTGATGGAAATCGACTCTCCCGGGACGCACGATGTGATTGTTGGCGTCTCTAGCGAAGCAGCATGGCGAATAATTGCGGCGTCTCTCCTCCCTCCCTCAACTCGTCTCCCGCAATCACAACAGAAGTTACTAATCACGGATAATTCTTTTCCTTGTAATTACTGATGTAATGCGTTAATGAGACTGGGTTGCAATTATAGGGAATTAAATAATATCATATTCTCGTTAAATGGTGTTAATCGAGAAATGGAGAGAAGTTTTATTTCCTCCATAGCATTTGTACGTAACAGATAAAACTACTACTTGATAATAATTTCAGTTAATAACTCTCGGTTTTGGATTATTGGGAGCTATATTACCCGTAGTTAATTATTGTACGGAATACTGATAATTTTAGAGAACCACATTCAATTCTCTAACATATTGGTAATAAATATGTTTAAATGTACATTATCTGACGCAATCCTGCCTCTCGATGTCATGAGAATATTAGCAATAGGCTCAGATAAAGAAATATTGAATTATATTAACACTACCGTTAGTGAAATTTATAACTACTGTAATTAGTATATAATAATGATGCATTATAATACAATGGTAGTGTGTTAGTGTTGGAAATTTCCAACACCTGCTTCTCATTTTTGCTTCCTGACACAGTCTATTAAGCCATGAGTTATTACATTCCCTCCTACTTTTTTTCTTTACTGTTGATATAAATCTGTTTTTGGCCTCCTTGTATTTCCATATAACTATCTGCTTGATGGGGTTCTGGGAGTTCTTCTACTCTCCAAGCCCGGCCCGAGGCTAGGCTCGGCTTGAGAGAGTTTGGTCCATCAGGCTGTTGCTTGGAGCGGTCTGCTGGCGTACATACCCACCACAGCCCGGCTGATCCGGAACTTCTCTTAGAAAACAGTCCAATTTTCTCTTGATGATGTCCACGGTTGTTCCGGCAATATTCCTTTTAGTCGCTGGGAGGACGTTGAACAACCACGGACCTCTGATGTTTATACAGTTTTCCCTGATTGTGCCTATTGCACTTATGCTCCTCACTGGTTCTATTCTGCATTTTCTTCCATATCGTTCACTCCAGTGCGTTGTTATTTTTACTGTGTAGATTTGAGACCTGGCCCTCCAGTATTTTCCATGTGTATATTATTTGGTATCTCTCTCGTCTCCTTTATAGAGAGTACATTTGGAGAGCTTTGAGACGATCCCAATAATTTAGGTGTTTTATCTTGTCTATGCGTGCCATTTATGTTCTCTGTATTTCCTCTATTTCAGCAATCTCTCCTGCTCTGAAGGGGGAAGTAAGTAATGAGCTGTACTCAAGACGGGACAGCACAAGTGACTTGAAGAGTACAACCATTGTGATGGGATCCCTGGATTTGAAAGTTCTCGTAATCCATCCTATTATTTTTCTGGCTGATGCAATATTTGCTTGGTTATGCTCCCTAAACGTTAGATCTTTGGACATCATTATTCCCAAATCCTTGACATGCTGTTTTCCTACTATGGGCAGATTCGATTGTGTTTTGTACCCTGTTTTATGTTTCAGATCCTCATTTTTACCGTACCTGAGTACCTGAAATTTATCACTGTTAAACATCATGTTATTTTCTGCTGCCCGATCGAAAACTTTGTTGATATCTGCTTGTAATTTTTCAATGTCTTCAGCAGTGGTAATTTTCATGCTGATTTTTATGTCATCTGCAAAGGATGACACGAAGCTGTGACTAGTATTTTTTATCTATATCTGATATGAGAATAAGAAACAGTAGCAGTGCAAGGACTGTACCTTGAGGTACAGAGCTTTTAACTGCGCTTGGACTCGATTTTATTTGATTGACTGTTACTCTTTGTGTTCTGTTTGACAGGAAATTGAGTATCCAGCGTCCTACTTTCCCAGTTATTCCTATTGACCTCATTTTTATGTGCTATCACCCCATGGCCACATTTTTCGAAGGCCTTAGCAAAGTCTGTGTATACAACATCTGCATTTTGTTTTTTTTCTAGAGTTTCTGTGATTTTTGTCATAGTGGTTGAGTAACTGTGACAGACAGGATCTGCCCGTTCTAAATCCATGTTGTTCTGGATTCTGTAGCTCATTATTTTTCATAAAACTAGGAATTTGATTCCTAATCACTCTTTCAAACACTTTTATTATGTCTGATGTTTGTGCAACTGGTCTATAATTTTTTCCCAAGGCTTTACTACCTCCCTTGTGCAGAGGAGCTATATCTGCAGATTTAAGTGCAGCTGGTATCTCCCCTGTATCCAGGCTCTTTCTCCATATTATGCCGAGTGCTTGTGCTATTGGTACTTTACATTTCTTTATGAATATTGAATTCCATGAGTCAGGCCCAGAAGCTGAGTGCATGGGCATATTGTCAATATTTATTTCAAAGTCTTCCGAGTTCGTGTTAATATCTGTTATATTATCTGCAGCTTGAATGTCATTCATAAAGAAGCTGTCTGGGTCATCAACTTTCATGTTGTTTATTGGTGTGCTAAACATAGCCTCATACTGGCTTCTTAGAATTTCACTAATCTCCTTGTTGTCCTCTGTGTACGTACCTTCATTTGTAATTAATGGTCCAATACTGGTCGAGGTGTTTGATTTTGATTTTGTGCATGTGAAAAAATATTTTGGATTTTTCTTTATCACTTGTATAGCTTTCTGTTCCAATTCCATTTCCTCAGACTCATATGATCGCTTCAACGTTTGTTCTATTTCTTCGATCTCCCTGCTTAGTTTTATTTTTCCTTCTTCTGATAGTTATGTCTGCCGAAACATATCAGGTTATTTTTTTCCTTCTGTACAGTCATCTGCGTTCTGTTTCTAGAGTGGTCCTCTTTCTAACCCTCCTCACAGGCACGTGCTTCAAGCAGACCTTGTAAGCTTCAGCTGTCAGTTGAGCTTTTCCCCTGTGTGGGAGTTTTGTCGCTTAAGACCGTCTCCCATTGAATGGTTGTAACGTCTACATTTATTTTTTCCCAGTCGATCCTCTTATTGTTGAAATTGTCCCAGTCGATCCTCTTATTGCTGAAATTGAATTGATTGAATACTCCTTCTCGCTTGTTGGGTCTCTTAGATCTACTACCGTTATTTATGCTAGTTTGCACTTCAATGAGCTTATGGTCTGAGTATGTAGTATCTGAGACTGTAATGTCTCTGATTAGTTCATCATTGTTTGTGAATAACAAGTATAGTGTGTTTTCGTTCCTAGTTAGTTCTGTAATCTGTTGATTGAGCGAGAATTTGTCACAGAATCTCTAAAGTTCTCTGACCTGTGGTTGGTTATTTCCCGGGTCATTCCCTGCTATGATATTTGTGTTTACCATTCTCCATCTTAGACTTGGTAAATTTAAATCTCCAAGGAAGATAATATCTGGAGCTGGGTTTGCTAAGTTATCAAGGATGTTCTCTATTTTGTGCATCTGCTCTGTGAATTCCTCAACCTTTGTATCTGGCAGTTTATATTAGAATAATAATTTGGTTTAGTTTTTCTACCTTAATTCCAAGTACCTCTACCACATTATTGGTTGAGTTTAGTAGCTCTGTGCATACCAGGTTTTCTTTAATATACAGGCCTACTCCTCCATTTGACCTAGTTTTTCTATCACATCTGTATAAATTATAATTTGGAATCCAGATTTCACCATCCATGTAATCTTTTGTATGAGTTTCCGTGAATGCCCCAAATATTGAGTTGGACTCTATTAGGAGGCCATTTATGAACTTAACTTTATTTCTTGACTTTGGCTTTAAACCTTGAATGTTTGTAAATATGAATGATTGTCCATATTGTGTGTCACTTCTGGAAGGTTTTGGTAGTTCTCCCTCCTCTCAACCCTGACCTAGGGTGTGTTGTTGTGGCAATGGTTTGTCTAGTTTTGGCAGTGATACTGGTGAGTGTGATAATCACTGTGTAGCTGGGGGGGTGTAGTATGTGTGGGCTTGATGACGAACCGTAGTCCAGTCTTGGGCATTTCCCCCTCTCCATCCGTACCCCTGCAACGTTTCTGTCTGTCTGTTTCTCACTCTGTTTCTGCCTGCCTCTAAAAAATTTCCAGGGCTATTATATTGGACTTCCTCTCTTATATAGCGCTGTGTACCTCTGACGTGGAAATCAGGGCATGAAGATCGTAGCATTTCCTCTCATTAACTGAGAGTTTGCATAGCTTAGGGTGAAAATATTTACACTCTGTATCAAAACGACATCTGCCTTTCCCTATCCAGTTTCGGCATTTCCGTGGGTGCATGAATGTGCATTCCGTGCCTCTGGTCCCATATCTGCACTGTCCTTTTGCATAATACTTGCAAATATTTTCATCTGTGATTGTATTCTTATTGTTTGTACCCGTGCATGACTTGGCTACCTCTGTGTTTTTTGTTCCAACTTTCTCGTTTCCGCATTCTTTCTCGGTATTGTTCTTTTATTTCTCCTTGTTGTTTTCATCTTTCTCATTTGTGTTCTCGTCCATCTCATTTTTTCTCTCGTTATTCATATCACCAGTTTGCTCTACAATATTGCCTTCATATATGTGTACCTCGACACAATGTCCTTCTACATTGCGACTTTGGCTCTCTAAATTCTCAGTCCCTGGGTTGTGCTAAGAGTTCGTTGCTATCTTTATATACTCTGCATATATTTCTGGTAGTTTTTGTGTGAATTGTAGCCTGTGTACTTCAGGAATGTTATTCATTTATTTGGTGATGTTTTCCCACATCTGTCTATCATTGTGACAGATCCAGTAGGTACCTTGTCTGTTTCCATATTGTGTAGGTAATCTTGTACAACTCAGGTAAAAGCTTATGTTACAAATGTTACATACAATCCCTACAACACTCTTCCGAAGTGTCTTAAAGCAGCCTCCACACGCCTCCATGTTGGGTTTGTGGTGTTATAATATTATATGAATATATTTATAATATTATATGTATGTATATATAATATGTGTACAGTATATTTATAATATAACATATGTTTATTTGTTCAAGTTTATGTGGGGGTTCTTATCGCCTAGTGGAGAAATATGGTCCCCTTGGGGACCGTCTAGTTGACCGTTGTTTGTCTCAGGTCAGGGGCAGGATGCCGCCTGTTGCCAGTTACTTGATTTATACACTGATTATTTGCCTGTAATATCCTAAGGGATTTTCTGCTTTCTTCTGGCTTGCAATGCTATTCACTTACTCTATTATTAGTTCCTAAATCCACATTCCCGTATTACAATATATATTGCCAGTATATTATCACTGAAGAAGTATACTGTGACTGAGGGACGTCCCTTACTCTGTGTAAGCCTCGTGGCGGTGGTGTAAACAGCCTGGCGTGATGCCTCCTGCCACAACTTTACATTTCTACTTTTTTTATGTACAATTCTCTGACACTATCCACTAATTTATGTGTCGTGTAACACGTTCCACTTCACTGTTCAATGTATCACTGCTCCCTATATTTGATATATATCGCCTATATGCCTGTACACAGGCATATAGGACTAGGTCCATCATATTCTTAACTTTTTCCTCGAATTTCTTTCTCCAAATTCACATGGACTAGGTCCATCATATTCTTAACTGTTTTTCTTTGAATTTCTTCCTCCAAATTCACTTCTCCCAGATATTCCCTTATCTTCCTGTTATCCTCTTTCCTGTAGTCAACTCTCCTTTCCCAGACCTCTTGCTCCGTGGTCACAATTTTAAGTTCCATCATGTAGTCAAAGACTAGGACACAATGGTCCCTGACTCCTAGAGGTATTTCATGTTCCAAATTCTTGATGTCTTCTACGTCCCGGATGAAAATCAGGTCTAATGGGCTCGGTGTATCCCCTCCTCTTTCCTTTGTTGTTTCCTTCACATGCTGTGCTAGGAAATTCCTGTTTGTAACTTCTACTAACTTTCTCCCCCCGTTTCCTCCCTGACATGCGGATTCCTTGATTCCCAATTGATCTCTCTATGATTTAGGTCCCCAATTACCAGCTGTTTCGCTCTGATTCTGTGTGCTATTGTTGCTGCCCTCTGCAGTTCATCTATTCATGCCTTGTTGTTGTCATCATACTTATGCCTGGGTCTTCTACTGTTTGGTGGGGAAATGTAGATTATCATGATCACAATCTTTTTTTCCATCTGCTGTCAGAGTTCCATGTATGAGCTTGTGCTTTAATTAGTACCCAGAATTTCCAGGTCTTCAAACTTCCTTTTCCACTTTATTAGGAGTGCCACTCCCCCGCCCTGTCTCCGTGTCCTTTCTTTTATTATCATTTGGTACCCCCCTAAAAAGATTGCATTCGAGATCATGTCATTTATTTTAGTTTCCACTATTGCAATTATGTCAGGATCTAACTCACTAACTATGTATTTTATATCTTCTGCTTTAATGGATATCCAGTTGGCATTGGTGTACCAAACCTTGAGACTCTTTATTGAAACTCTGATATCAGAGTATACCCTTTCTCTGGGGGTCTAGGGGCTGTCTGAGGGGGTGTCTGGTGGTACTACTGGGGTAGGGGAGTGTCTGAAAAGCATAGGGATGTTGAGAGGTAGAGTGAGGCTGAAAGTCAGATACAGGTTGAGACGTGAGGGGAGAGGAGAGTGGAGGTGGGGGGGGGGGAAGATGGGAGAATGGAACATTGTATTAGTCAGGGGGTGGGAATCCGAAGTAGGTAGGTTTTGGGATAGAAGGGAGAAGAGG
The DNA here is from genome assembly GCF_040958095.1 of Procambarus clarkii. Classification (NCBI taxonomy): domain Eukaryota; kingdom Metazoa; phylum Arthropoda; class Malacostraca; order Decapoda; family Cambaridae; genus Procambarus; species Procambarus clarkii. The sequence goes on from NC_091196.1 coordinate 10,723,898, forward strand.
GAGGTGGGGGATGAGGGAGATTGGGGAAGAGGGAGGTGGGGGAAGCGGGAGGTGGGGGAAGAGGGAGGTGGGGGCTGAGGATGGAAGTATGGGAAGAGAAAGGGTTTTGTGGGCAGTAAAGGCGTGAGGGGGGTCTCAAGGTGACGGGGGGCGAGGGACAGGAGGGCTGAGTTTAGGAAGGTGTGATTTGGGAAGGAGTGGTGGGGCGAGTAGGGTGGGTAGGGTTCCGGTGGCGTGCAGATCAGCTTGCCTTGTGGGCTAATACACAAATAGTAAATACACACGCCGAGATGCAGGCAGGAGTGAAAGGGAATGTACTCCATTGGATAAGAGAGTACACAAGTTACAGAAGGCAGCGAGTCACTGTGAGGGGTGAGGTCTCAGACTGGCGAGAAGTCACTAGTGGGGTCCCTCAGGGTTCAGTCCTTGGACCCATACTGTTTATTATATATGTAAATGATCTTCCAGATGCTATAGAATCATTCCTCTCATTGTTTGCTGATGATGCAAAAATTATGAGGAGGATTAAGACAGAGGAAGACAGTATGTGACTACAAGATGACCAAGACAGACTGAATGAATGGTCCAACAAACAGCTGCTAAAGTTCAACCCGAGTTACTGTAAGGTAATGAAACTAGGCAGTGGAAACAGGAGGCCAGACACAGGATACCGAATGGGAGATGAAGTCCTTCATGAAAAGGACAGAGAGAAAGACCTAGGAGTTGATATCACACCAAACCTGTTTCCTGAAGCCCACATCAAGAGAATAGCATCTGCAGCGTATGCAAGACTGGCTAACATCAGAACTGCCTTCAGGAACCTGAGTAAGGAATCATTCAAAACCTTGTATAACATATATGTAAGACCAATCCTGGAGTATGCGGCCCCAGCATAGAGCCTGTACCTTGTCAAGCACAAGGCAAAGCTGGAAAAAGTTCAGAGGTATGCCACTAGGCAAGTCCCAGAACTAAGAAGCATGAGTTAAGAGGAAAGGTTGCATGAAACGCACCTAATGACACTTGATCATCAAATATAAGGACGCCACACACCCCTCCTTCGTCGTATTATACAGTTAGTGTTGAAACCTTCTACTCTCCATCTCCGTCTAGACTAAGATGTAAGTAAATTAATATCTATTTCATATTTGGGGGTATATATATATATATATATATATATATATATATATATATATATATATATATATATATATATATATATATATGTCGTACCTAGTAGCCAGAACTCGCTTTTTGGCCTACTATTCAAGGCCCGATTTGCCTAATAAGCCAAGTTTTCCTGAATTAATATATTTTTTCTAATTTTTTTGTTATGAAATGATAAAGCTACCCATTTCATTATGTATGAGGTCAATTTTTTTTTATTGGAGTTAAAATTAACGTAGATATATGACCGAACCTAACCAACCCTACCTAACCTAACCTAACCTATCTTTATAGGTTAGGTTTGGTTAGGTAGCCGAAAAAGTTAGGTTAGGTTAGGTTAGGTAGGTTAGGTAGTCGAAAAACAATTAATTAATGAAAACTTGGCTTACTAGGCAAATTTGGCCTTGCATAGTAGGCATAGAAGTGCGTTCTGGCTACTAGGTACGACATATATATATATATATATATATATATATATATATATATATATGTCGTACCTAGTAGCCAGAACTCACTTTTCAGCCTACTATTCAAGGCCCGATTTGCCTAATAAGCCAAGTTTTCCTGAATTAATATATTTACCATAATTTTTTTCTTATGAAATGATAAAGCAACCCTTTTCTCTATGTATGAGGTCAACTTTTTTTTATTGGAGTTAAAATTAACGTAGATATATGACCGAACCTAACCAACCCTACCTAACCTAACCTAACCTATATTTATAGGTAAGGTTAGGTTAGGTAGCCAAAAAAAGCTAGGTTAGGTTAGGTTAGGTAGGTTAGGTAGACGAAAAAACATTAATTTATGAAAACTTGGCTTATTAGGCAAATCGGGCCTTGAATAGTAGGCTGAGAAGTGCGTTCTGGCTATTAGGTACGACATATATATATATATATATATATATATATATATATATATATATATATATATATATATAAGAGAGAGTGGGGTGTTTTGAGTGAGAGAGAATATATATATATATATATATATATATATATATATATATATATATATATATATATATATATATATATATATATATATATATATATATATATATATATATATATATATATATTCCGTGATTTCGGTGTTCATGGTAGGTCGCTCTATTCTTATGTGAATTGCCTCAAGAAGGCAATTCACATAAGAATAGAGCGACAAAACACCTCTATTCTTGAGGCAATTCACATAAGAATAGAGCGACCTACCATGAACACCCAAATCACGGAACTATTTACTCTACCCACCATGAGAGTAAGGACAAGACAAGAACATATCGATGCCAACACAGAAGACAATGTCCAACATAACAGGCCAATTACACTGGATTAATCTTTGTGTTTAGATAGGAGATGCCTCGTATGGGCCAATAAGCCTTCTGCAGCCCCTATGTTTATCCCTTATGTATCCCCCCATGTTTTCACCTTCACTGTATTATCACCTGACCTAATGCGGGTATAAAAATCAACTAGTATTGTAAGATCTGTTCACTTGAGAATGAACCATGGAGGTTCGAAACGTCGTGCAAATTATACAAATAAGTGTAATACACTCTATAGTAAATCACTTCTTTTCTTCACCTTAAAAGTACGAAAATGAGTTTTGGAGAACTCCTATTTCAATTAAGCCCTGATGCTAAGAAAATAGTTAGAGGGATAGAAGCCCTAAACCAGAAAATAATAAATACAGAATATGCGGTCATATTCAATGAAACATGTTTGAAAGAAAACCTGCTGCCAGTATACACCAATATATATATATATATATATATATATATATATATATATATATATATATATATATATATATATATATATATATATATATATATATATATATATATATATATATATATATATAAGAGAGAGGGGGTGTTTTGAGTGAGAGAATATATATTTATTTATTTATTTATTTTTTTCCTAGGTGAGGGGGCTAATGTCAGATCCAGGTGATATTTGCAACGTTTGTGGTTGGAGCTCATCGCCACAATTCGTGCATACAACTTATTGCTGCCTCCTCTGTGGGGAAGCTATATGCGTTCAATCTAGTGGAGTTCACAGGAGAACCTGTGGTGGAGGTAAGCCCTTATTTATTTATTTATTTATTCGTATTTAATTCAAACGAGAAATATTGAGATGGTTTCCCCTATCTTCATGGGGGTGTGGGGTGTGTGTGGGTGTATAATTATATGCTATTTCCTTGTTAGGAGGTAAACATCACCAGCCTACCGGAGTGAGTGGATTTATATGCCTCATATGTGGCAACCTTGAAGCCTCACCCCACTTTCACCTGCAGCAGTTGTGGGGTCACTTTGTGTGAACACTTGACCTCTGAACATCTACAATCATGTCCCCAAGGTGTGTGAATAAACCATCTCTCCAGTTTTATTATCTTAAGAAGCTTTCTTGAGACACAATGTCATGGGGTTTAGTAGGGTGTGTGGGGTGTTGCCTTTTATTATTATTATTATTATTATTATTATTATTATTATTATTATTATTATTATTATTATAATTTTTTTTTCCAGGGATGCTTCAGAGGCAGGTAAAGACATCTCAGGGGCAGGTAGGAGAGGAACTTCATCCCAAAGCCCAACGTAACAATAGCCCCTTAGGTGGTGGTGGTGGGGTTAGACAGCCCAATGCAAATGGGGGGGAGGAAGAGATGAGTGATGATGGTGATGGTGGTGATGATGGTGGGGGTGACATCCCTCAGGCAGGTCCTAGTGGTCTTAGACCCCATGACAACAATCGAGATAGTGATGGAAATTCCTCAGAAGGGGAGGATGTTATAGACATCCCTCACTTAATTAATAGGGTGGGGGCCCTGGGGGATCTCTTTACTAGAATGGAATATTCCATCCCCCCAGCCTTTGCCACAGATCCTGTAGGTCTCCTAAGCAACTTTAGAGAACTTTTCTCTAACGAAATAGAGAATTACATGAATTCTCTGGCGGGTCATGGCAATTTTACTTCATCATTCAAAATCCTCCTTGAAGTGAAGGTAACACTTTTAAAACAACGTCTCACAGAAGATGATGACTATAGGGAAAACTTCATAACGACTCCTGCTAGGCTGGTAACTCTTGAGGAGGTGGGTGATCTTATTGATAGCTGGGTGGGTTATATGATTACACGTCTGGAGGATCTCCTTTCAGAAGCAGAGGGGAGTGGTTTTATATTAATTAATGTTGATTTCCTCAAAATCGTTATCTGTAATGGTAGTGTAAGGTCAGTTTTGGGGGATTATGTCCCTTATCCCCCCTTTTTAAGGGTGCAACATGAGGTCTTCAACCTAAACCCCAATGGTAATAATGGAACATGCATTATTCAATGCATTGCTGCTTTTCGGGCGTCACAACAAGGATGGAAATGGAAACGTATAGGAAGACTTGTAGAGTCTCACTCTAGGGTTAGGAAAATGGCCAAATACGAGCAATTATCTTTCCCTCTCTCATGGGAGGATATCTCTAAATTGGAAAATAGGAATAAACTCTCCATTTTTTTGTATTCAATTCACAAACATACAGACGGTGTATATCACGTCTCTCTTTGTCGTCGTCGTAGCAGACAGTACTCAGACATAGTACCATTATTATTATTGGTGAGTCTCATGTAAGTCTTATTAAAGACATAAATACGTTTTTACGGAACTTTACTCGCAGCCACAGGCGAAAGACAGTCTTCTGTAGAAGCTGTCTTTCTGAATATCAAAATTCTAGTGAGCTGACTCATCACTCTTTTTCCTGCGAAATTTTCCTGCCACAGAAAATGATTTATCCCCAGGAGGAAGATACCCTTCATTTTAAAAATATGGGGAAAGGTTACCCCCCTTCCCACATAGGCTTTTTCGATTTTAAGTGCTACCTAAGCACTGAGGATTGTCTAGGTTCTGTTACAGCCATACATAGGCCTATAGCATACAGCTTTATAATTGTTGATAGGAACCACTCCTTCATCGATAAATTTACTTATTTTTGGGGGACAGTGTCACTCATTTCATGGAGCGAGTTGCCACCAAATGGGAAATTATCAGATCCAGCCTACCCAAATATGAAATAGACATGTCTCTTGAGGATATGGTTCATTTTAGGAGACAGACTCACTGTCAGTTTTGTGAGGAGGTATTTACACCCTCCAATTTCAGGGTTCAACATCATGATCACCTTAGGGAAAAGCTCAATTATATTGGAGCTCTATGTAATTACTGCAACCTCCACCACAAGAATGCTCTAAAGAGTTTAGTCCTAATTGCCCACAATATGTCTTATGACATGGGCTTAATTTTGAGGGAGTTTGCCATGGGTTCAAATATTAAGAGCAATATCCTCATGAGGCAGGGGACTAAATATCTTAAGATAGAAATAGGCAACCTTAAATTTCTTGATATACTGGCTTTTATTACGGGCAGTCTTTCGTCCCTAGCAAATACCCACATTGATTCAGCCAGCCCCTTAACATTCACTCACTCAATGATAGAAGGTTTACCCGAAGAGAGTCACCACCTACTCTTAGGGGGTAAGCAGTTTTTCCCTTATGAATATGCCACAAAAATCAGCTGCTTTAATGATGCAACACTCCCCCCTATTGAAATGTTTTACAACTCCCTAAACAAATCATCCATTACTTTGGAAGAATATAGACATTCTAAATTAGTATGGGAGGCGACAGGATGTAGGTCATTAAAGGATTATCTCCTTATTTATTTGAAGTGTGACGTTGGTTTACTGGCTGACATTTTTACTCACCATAGGGTAATTCTAAATGGTATCTATTCATTAGAAATGACTCATTACTGTAGCCTTCCGGGCTACTCCTACGACTGCTTCTTGAAAAGCAGCAAAATATCTTTGCAGTTAAGTGCAGATGTAACGTTGCACAATCTATTGTCACAAAACATACGAGGGGGTTTTACAACTGCAGTTAGGAGTTACACCAGAGCTAACAACCGCTACGTCAACCCATCTTTTAACCCTCAGGAGGATAGATCTTCGTTCTTACTGTATTTAGATTTCAACTCACTTTATGGGAGTTGTATGACTAAGAAATTACCCTATGGTGGTCTAAGAAGGTTGTCATCTGATGAGATGAACTCCTTCATTAGTGAAGGGAAGATAATGACAGAACAGCCATTCTCTTCAAACAAAGGGTACTGGATCTTAATTGACACCAAACACTTAAGACCTGAAATAGCTAGACTAACAGATGATCTACCCCTATGTTTACACCATAGGGGGATAAGTATGGAGGATATCTCTCCTTTTAGTAGGGGACTTCTGGAAACAAATAACATTACAAAGCTCCCTAAAAAAATATTAAGCTGGTAGGGGATCATCTCCCAAAAAAACATTATTTCATATCTCTACACCTCTTACATGTATTTATTGTGATAGGTCTTGAAGTAGGGGCTATTCATGCCATTTACAAGTTCCACCAGTCATATTTTATGGCAGAATTTGTTAACACAAACGTAAACAATAGAAATGCCTCCACCAGTAACGATAGGAAAACACTTTTTAAACTCTTAACAAATAGTGTTCTCGGTAAAACACTACTGAACCCAGCCCGTTATGCCATTGACACCAAACTAGTGACTTCTGCTAGGGTCTTTTTACGAGAGGTGAAGAATCCTCGCTTTAAACGTATGGTACATTTAGGTGACAATAAATTATTGTCCGGCAGTTCCAGACCATTCATTAAAATTACTCACCCTAATTACATTGGGTTCCAGATTCTTGAGCTAGCAAGATACAGTTTGTACCATTTTTGGTACAGGGTACTTAAGAAGCACTATACAGATAGGGCAGCACTGATGTACAGTGATACAGATAGTTTCATCTTCAGTTTAATGACTGAAGATGTCTTTAACGAGATGGGGAAAGAACCCCTTAGATCATGGATCGATACCAGTAACTTCCCTGAAACTCACCCCTTGTATGATCCTTCTAAAAAGGGTGTTTTAGGTCTTTTAAAGTCAGAGGTTTCAGACAGACACATCCTTGAAGTTGTAGCTCTCAAGCCCAAAATGTATAGTTTGCTGTTGCACGACAATTCAAATTCCATTATCGCTAAGGGTATTCCCCGTGCTGTGCAAAGATCTTTAACACATATCCATTTTAAAGAAACCCTACACAGTAATGGAGTAGTAAATACTTTCCAATACTCCCAAATTAGGAATTTAGGAGGGCAAATGGTCACCACCCATAATACTAAGAGGGGTTTAAGCGCATTTGATGATAAACGCTATTACCTAAATAAATACAAAAGCCTAGGCTATGGCCATCCAGACATACCACCTGACCCCCACCCATCCACCTCAACCCAAAGGGTGACCGCTGGAAGTGAAAGTGATGACGTCATTGAGCCACAAGGAGAGGAAGGGCAACACCCTTCCAGTGAGAGTGAACGCTATGACGTCAGCACCCCCATAGGAGAGGAAGAAGAAGAAGAACCACAACACCCCTTTCTCCCTCTGGATGATGACACATCGTCATCATCACCCCAGGAGGGGGAGGAAGACCCCTCAACGGACCTGTGGGCACAAAGAAGGGCTCTAGTTGGACAATATTATGGAGGGCATTTAGATTACGACTACGTTTAAGCCACTATGTACTTTTGTTAATATAATGTATAAAACATATGGGTTATTTCTTTTCACCCTCTTTAATTTTGAGTATATATATATCCTATATAGCTCTGGACATATATGCACATAGTCCTGGAGGGGCCATTCAGACTTGTTCGAATATATATCCTTAATTACTCCTTGTTACGAACCCGGATCCAGCGTCCGTGCCTGGAGCAGTGACAAACACGCCATCTGTGGGTCAGCTCCCGAAACCCCCGCCAAACGAACGACGACACCTAGTGAGGACAGCGTGTACTGGCCTCGAGGACCAGTTTCCAGTCTGGTTCAGCGCTCAACACCGCCGCTCCTGACCTCTGGTGAGGTGGTGCTCCGACGACAGCGCCATCTAGGGAGTGGATATGTCGGGCGTTTGTATCTGAGCCTGTGAGTGTGGTGTATTAGTGTCCCGGTTATTAATGACGTGTCTGCTTACAGAGCCGACCTGGGACCACTGTGTTGAAGGTGGAGTCAGTCTACCCGAGGCAGCCAGTCTCCATACAGTGAAGTTTGCTGCAGCTGTCGTGACGTCGTCCCCCCGGAAGAACACTGTGGTGTGTTAAGCCTGCCAGTGGAGTGGCAGTGGAAGGATTTACCCGGGACCGACGGTTGGAGACGATAATCCACTGGGGTAGTGAGGACAGGAGGGTGATTGGTGATATCACACGAGACTCCTGTCTAGGGCGTACCCCCTTTTTATCGTTCGTGGAGTGGCCGTACCAGCCTTGTTGGCTCAGTACCTGCCAGCAGACCTGCTGGACGTGTGGTTGACGGCCTCCACGACGGTGCCCCCAGTGGACCTGTGTTGTGGCTGACCTGTGGCCAGGGTAGACTCGGCGTTCTCAGAGGACACGTCTTGAGGCCACGAAGCAAGCACCGCGGACTCGACACCTAGCTTCGAGGATCCATAGTCTCCAGCAGAAGACTACAGTGTTGATCCCCTTTGTAAAGTGTTAATACCCCTCCCCCTTATATACGTTTTACTTTATATATTTAAATGGTGATGGTGGACATTATATTATATTAAGTTCTTACCTTTCTTTCCCTACTCCCTTTAAGTTACTTGCGTCACGGATCGCATCCCTTGATAGCCTCTACTGGCTTGGGGCCGGATATATATCTTCCTCTAACTACATCAGAGTAAGAACCCCGTTGCGTCCCGAGAGGGCCGTAACACTCCTATATAATGGCATAGTGTTTAAAGGTGACACACAGAGTAAGTGAAATATGGCGGGGGCTCACCGAAGACTACACTTTGAGGTGGGTCTATCTGTCACCCCACCTCTGATTCCGTTGTCTGATAGTGGGCCTATCTGGCTCCCCGCCTCTGATTCCATTGTGTGATAAGTACCCCCCATTATTTGATAAGTGTCATGTCCATTACATCTCCCACTAAATAAATATTACCGAGTGTATTTTAGTCCTTGTAACATAATGTAACGAAATGTGGAAATCATCTCTCTGCTGCCCAAAATATAATTTAAAAATGTAAAAGTATGTCTTAGGCCATCTCCATTATATCCCCACTAAATAAATATTACTGTTATTCTTGTAACATAGCGTAGGAATGTAGTGAGGGAGCCGGTCGGCCGAGCGGACAGCACGCGGGACTTGTGATCCTGTGGTCCTGGGTTCGATCCCAGGCGCCGTAGAGAAACAATGGGCAGAGTTTCTTTCACCCTATGCCCCTGTTACCTAGCAGTAAAATAGGTACCTGGGTGTTAGTCAGCTGTCACGGGCTGCTTCCTGGGGGTGGAGGCCTGGTCGAGGACCGGGCTGCAGGGGACACTAAAAAGCCCCGAAATCATCTCAAGATAACCTCAAGATAGTGTAACATAACATGGAAATCATCTTTCTGTTTTCCAAAATATATTTTTAAAATGTAAAAGTATGTCTTAGATCATCTCCATTACATCTCCCACTAAATAAAGTGCGAGTGTGAGATATGACACCTTCTTTTAGTTTAAAGTTCTCAGACAGTATTGTTGAAATAGCATCTACCAACACTCATCAAACTCAGTACGTCAGTCAGTCAAACAGTAAGAGTGGACTGAAGACTGTAAACATATCATGTGAGATAGGAAGACTTTCTAGTTTAAGGTTTAAGAAGTTCACTGCTTCTTATTTTTAGTGATTCCACCATGTCTTACGGTTCAGTCAGTTCATTATCTATTTCAAATAACGTTTACTTACTGTTTCCCTACAGCGTTTCACACCACTTTCAAATAGCACTTAGTCAGTCATTCGACTAATACTAGCTCTTATCTCTCACAGAAATCACATGATAGAAAAACTCTCCCAAAGCTGTTTCGACCAACTCATACATATAATTGTATTCACAAGGTATATATCATTAGCAAATGAGGAGTGAATTAGTTCATCATTTAATAATAGGAAAGTTCATTACACCTTTTTCATGTTTTAAACTCATCATCGGTTTTATGTAGAAATAAAACTTACTAAAACAAGGCTTTTTATATTCCACAATCAGTTCGAAAGTTTTTAGTCATTTATACACATTGCAGTGCATAAGTTTATTACTACATAAAAGTTGTACATGTTTAGTTTTATATAATACTACTAATTCGACTACAACATCCAACCACGCCTTCCAAACTTCATGTTTGTGTTTTGTCTCCAATACGCAAGAATTTAAATTTCCACATCCTCCTTTTATTAAGTTTAACTTTTACCAACTCATTCACTTCCCAACGATTCAAGCATTACTTTAAACAGTTCCAAGCACATTAACACAACTACTTTTCAGGATCATAGTTCACACCTGCAGGAATATCCCTGAAAAAAAAAAGAAAAAATTCTGACTGATTTAGTTTTTGCATAGCAAGAACATTCTCAACTTCGTGTTTATGTTTACTCTACATTAAACAGTATTTAAACGACTTAAGGTTCATTTAAGCACTACAGGGTGTTACGACCCTGGGTTCTCCAGTGGAAACCAGAGGTCAAAATTGAGCTATTAAACTTTCTGGTAGTACAGTTGAGTGCATCTCGAGCGGCAATTGTTTGTATCTTCCCTGCCAGACGTAAGACTATTATTGTTTCTCAAAGAGCATTTAAAGACTGAGCTGGGGATTGATTATTAAATAATAACATAGGCACCAACTTTGCTTACTAATATTTTCTAATCATTTGTAAAGTAACAATACGTTGCATAGGGGAAGATCTTTAATGTGCTTAGCTGCACGATCAATTAGGCTCCTTCCGGCACCACGACATGGGAGGCCTAGCTGGTCGCTAGGAGGTTCTTCTCTGGCTGGCGTTCGTGCGGACGAGACCTACTCTGTGGCTGCACCCCTAATCTCCTCCCTTCTCCTCTTACTTATTTCCCTTACCTTAAGTTCCTGTACCATTAAGTTAAGTATTGTATGATTTCTAAGTGTACCTTCTCTGGTAGTAACGATTGGTGAGACATGGGGGTAGTAGTTGCCAGTGTTTTGGGTAACCCTAAGTGTTGTGTTTTGTATTAGGGTACCACGTGGGGTCTCACTACCCTAAGCTGCATCCAGCTTCAGTGCTTATCCAGTAGTACTTTACCCTAGCTTGTTATTAGTGTAAACCTTGTATCCTGCCTATGTGGACCAAGGCTTTTAACGTAAGATAGTGTGGTAAAGTTATTATTATTATTGTTATTGGTGTGAGTGTATATGGGGGGTTGTTAAGGGGTTAATAAATAAGTACATGAATTACAGAGTATCCCTTCTTCCTGTGTGGGAGCGCATTGATCAACCCTTAGACTAACATATATGGTCTAGTAGCAAGTTATTACTACTGTGGATAGTTTATTTTGGGGGCCGGGCCTTTTAGCTCTCCCATATTTGTTACTCTTGTCTTCTAACAACCCTTACCCCTTAATAGTACCAGTACCCCATAGATGCCAATACACCATTATTTATAACAAGTGGTTGGCCAGTCCGGGATGAACTTATAAGTGTAAAAAATTAGATTCTTGAGTGCCAAAACTAAAATTTTTTGTTTCCGCAGAACGGTTGTGTGCTAGCCTAGGGTCCAGCTCATCTAGCAAAGGACATTCTTGCACTGACTGGACACCCAGCTGGATCCCTTCACGATTAAGGTTAGTGTGGCCTTGTGTTAGGGGCCGTGCAAATTTTTGTTTTTTTCCAATTTTTATTTTTTAATTTTTTCTTTGGCTGGGAGCTAAAATTGTTAGTGATGTCATCTGAAATGCAGAGACTGGCAATGGAGCCTTCAGTGGTAGAGATAAAGAAACTTAAAAAGTCTAATTTAGTATTGTTAGGCAAGGAATTTGGCCTAGAATTAAATGACGCGGATAAAAAGTGGACTTTGGTGAATGAAATATTACAACATTGTATTGATGAAGAACTACTGGCAAGTGATACACCTTTATGCCAGCCTAGCCAAGCAGAAAGTGCAACTCATAGGGATAGAGAATTAGCTTTAGAGTTAGCAAAAATAAAATTAGAGGAGCAAAGACTCAAAACCGAGGAGGCTAGAATTAGAGCGAATGCCACTGGACCTCCACCTGCCGGGGATTCAAACCCCAGGCATTATGAGAAAAAGCATAATTTGCCTGAATTTTCCGAGTCAGACCCTGAAAGGTTTTTCAACCATTTTCAGAGATTGGCAATGTCCATGAACTGGCCAAAGGAAGAGTGGGTGAAAATCCTACAGGGAAGACTTAGGGGTAAAGCGCAAGATATTTTTATAAACATGCCTGACGACGAGTGTTTCGAATATGATAAAGTCAGGGAATGTATTTTGCGGGCATATGAAATTACTCCTGAAGCTCACCGCCAAGTTTATCGTAACCTTAGGCCTACTCACAACCAACCGCTCACTGAATTTGTGAATGATCAAATTCAATTGTTTGATAGATGGATTCGCTCGGCGAAAGTCGAAACATACGAGGCTCTCAGGACCTTAATTTTAATGGAGCATTTTATAGATATTATGCCAGAGAATGTTTCACAGTATATTAGAGGAAGGGTAGAGGTAAATTCTAAAATAGGGGATTTGGCCAAGTTGGCAGAAAACTACCAATTGGCGGGCAAAAGGCCCAATAAAAATAATTGTACCCCACAGAGTAACAAAACTTATACCCACAGCCAGTCCAGACCAGCTCATTCTAACCCTTTACCTAATGCACATTCTGTTTCAGACATAACTAACCCTGTTAAAGTGTCTAGCCCCACGGCACCTAAGGGTGAACCGAAGGGTAATTCTGTTAGTAATGTCTCTTCTCCCCGACGTTTTTGTGGTCACTGTAATCGTCCAAACCACACTATTAGCCGTTGTTGGCAACTGTACCCGGAAAAAAGACCCAATTCTCTAGTTGTGACACAGGGCTTGAGGCCTTCAGCAGGGTTAGGGAGTAAGACCTCCATCCCACAGTGGTTGGACTTGCTTACCCCATTCTTATCGAAAGGGAAACTACTTTTGTCTGAGGGTTCTTCCTGGAAGGACGTGGTGATCTTCCGAGACACCGGTGCCATCCAGACTTTAATTTTAGAGAGTGCGTTGCAAGGTGCCAACACTCTCGACACTGGAGAGGTGGTACTGGTCGAGGGTGTCACTAGTGATATTCGGGCAGTACCCCTCCATAAGGTTACCCTGGAATCTGATTTCCACAAGGGTGTTTGTACAGTCGGAGTCACTTAATACCTACCTTTCCCTAATGTTGATGTAATAGTTGGTAATGATTTAGCAGGGGATAAGGTAGGGGACTCCAGACTGCCTATTATGTTGCCTACCCCTAAGGTTTGCCTGGATCCACCCGCCGCAGAGGATAATGTTGTGTACCCTGCGTGCGCGGTGACCAGGTCTATGTTACTTAAATGTAAGGGCAGCCCTGTGCTTGCCAAGGTGGAAAATCCCGAGGACACAAGGAACTTTCCGAGTGGTGAAAACCAAGTGGACCTTGCGGACACATTCATGGCCCGACTCGATGACGTGGTTGAGGACATTGTGGAGAGCCTGCCACCACCATCTACCGAGAGTAGTGGGGAGGTGGAGGAGAACACTGTTGAGCCTCGGCCAATGGCATCTGACCAAGGCCTAGATGCCTCCTTGAGTGAGTTACAGAAAGCTGATCCCACTCTTGCAGATTGTCATGAGACAGCCGTCTCTATGGAGGAAATTGTAGACGCAGCAACTGGGTACTACTACAATGATCGGATTTTGATGAGAAAATGGAGACCACAGAGTGCTCCCTTGTCAAATGAGTGGGAGGTAGTCCACCAGGTTATGTTGCCGACCTGCTATAGAGAAAGAGTTTTGGCAGCTGCTCATGATGATCCTATGGGGGGGACATCAAGGTATAAATATTACGTATCACAAAATTTTAAAGTATTTTTTCTGGCCCAAGCTGAAAAGCGATGTGGCAAAATTTTGTAATGCGTGTATTGTTTGCCAACTGGTTGGGAAACCAAACCAGACTCCCCCTAAAGCTCCGCTAAAGCCTATTGTCGTGCCAGAGGAACCATTTTCTCATGTGGTAATGGACTGTGTTGGACCATTACCTAGAACTAAGTCTGGTAATATTTACCTAATCACAATGATGTGTATCACTACTCGTTACCCAGAGGCTTTTGCTGTAAGGAACATCCGAGCAAAAACTGTTGTTGCTCGTATGTTGCATTTTTTTCCACTTTTGGACTGCCTCGGGTCGTGCAAACTGACAATGGTACTAATTTTAAGTCTGATATTTTTTAGCAATTTTGTAAGGAACATGGAATAACTCATAAGGTTTCCAGCCCATACCATCCACAGAGTCAGGGGGTAATTGAACGTTTCCATCTAACTCTGAAGCAGATGTTGAAGACATCGTGCGAGAGTTCCCACACCTTCTGGGATGAGAATTTACCGTATGTTTTGTTTGCGGCTAGAGAGGGATTACAAAGTTCACTGGGTTGTTCTCCTTTTGAGTTAATCTTTGGCCATAAAGTTCGTAGACCCTTGCAAATGTTACAGGAGAATCTGTTAGGGAACGTAACGTTAACCGAAGGTTCGGCTTTCTTTGCGCAACTCCACCAGAGACTCAAGGACTGCAAGGCGGCTGCATTAAAGTATCTTGGCAAGGCCCAAGAAAAGATGAAAGAACGTAACGATGCTAAATCTAAGTTACGGGTATTTCAGCCTGGCGACCCTGTCCTGGTATTAAAGCCTCGACTAGGGAACACTATGTCCCACAAGTACGAAGGCCCCTACATTGTGACAGAAAAGACTGGGGACCTCACGTACAAAGTGAGGCACTCTGACAAACGTAACCAGGTAATGCTCATACATGTAAATCGACTGAAGAAGTTCCAGGGCCCCAGGCCCATTGCACTAACCAATGTTTCCATTTCCAGTGAGAGAGGGGATGATTGTTCTGGGGACCCAACTAATCTCATTTTCAATAATTCTAGTTCTGTGAATGCTGTGGAGGAGGGACCGTCCCATTTGCAGATTGCCCAACGTGAAGAGGTGCAGTCGTTGGTTGATGAATTCTCCAGTCTGTTCGGGGAGGTCCCGACCCAGACTGATGCCATTTGCCATGATGTCGAGTTGACGGACTACACTCCCATTCGCCTTCAACCCTATCGGATGAGTCCAGAAAAGAAGGCCATCGTACGGAAGGAGGTCGACTTCTTGCTCCAGCACGGCCTCATCCGGCCGAGCCAGGGCTCTTGGTGCTCGCCCTGCCTTTTGGTCCCCAAACCAGACGGCTCCTGGCGATTATGCACCGACTGTCGGCAGCTCAACAAGGTGACCATTGTGGATGCCTATCCGCTGCCCCTCCTCGAGGACTGCATCGACGAGTTGGGAAATGCCAAGTACGTTTCGAAATTCGACCTCTCGAGGGGGTATTATCAAATCCCACTCACTGAACGTGCTAAACAACTAACTGCGTTCGTGACACCCGAGGGTGTTTTTGAGTATCAAGTGTTACCGTTCGGCTTGCGTAATGCTCCTGCCACGTTCCAGAGACTCATGAACTCTCTACTCGCTAAGGTGCCAAATTGTCGGGCGTATTTAGATGATATCGTGCTGTTTGACAGTAATTGGGCTGACCACATAGCTAGGTTACGCCAGTTGTTTGCCATCTTGAAAAGGGCAAATCTTACCTTAAATGCTAAAAAGTGTCATTTTGGCCAAGGCACAGTGACGTACCTCGGTTATGAAGTGGGCCAAGGAAAAGTGTTACCTCGGCAAGATAAAATCAGTGCCATTCTGGAGTATCCAGTACTAAAGTCTAAAAAGGACGTTCAAAGATTTATCGGTATGTGTGCGTACTATCGACGTTTTTGTCAGAACTTTAAATTTAGCCAGCCGTTAAATTTAAGTGGTCATCAGACTGTGCAGAGGCATTTAAAAATTTGAAATTGATCTTAGCTTCCGCCCCAGTGCTTGCTAGTCCAAGGTTCGACCGACCGTTTAAAATTCATGTTGACGCGTCTGACTCGGGTGCTGGTGCAGTGTTGTTGCAAACTGGGGATGATCAGGTGGAACACCCAGTATATTATTACTCTGTGAAATTCGACAAGGCGCAACGCAATTATTCAGTGGTAGAAAAAGAGGCGTTGGCGCTAGTGTTAACATGTAAAAAGTTCGAAGTTTACCTCACAGGTAATATAGTGGAAGTGTACATGGACCATAACCCACTAGTCTTCCTGACTCAGATGAAGGGTAACAATAAACGCATCCTCAGGTGGGCGTTGTACCTACAGGACTTCAATCTTTCCATTACCCACCTACCGGGCAGACTCAACGTGATAGCCGACGCTCTGTTCCGGTTGCCTGAATAACATTCATCTGAGCCACAGAAAGCCATTTACCAACTGTCATGCTTTAGTTAGTTTTTTTTTTAGGTTCTCCTGTGACATTAAATATTCCGTGTCCAATTTCTTTACTTCCCTGTTCTTTTATTTTTTGTGTATGTTTTTTTTTCTTTCAGAGAACTCCTTTGTATTTTTTTTTTTTTGCAGAGAAATTGTTTTTGATTGATTTTTTGTTTTTGTCATATGTTTTTTCTTTTTATTCTCTGTATACTCTTACAAAAAAAAATATGACTACTATTCTAGTAGTCACATTTTTTTTTTTCTCTGAAGGGGGGAGGAGTGTTACGACCCTGGGTTCTCCAGTGGAAACCAGAGGTCAAAATTGAGCTATTAAACTTTCTGGTAGTACAGTTGAGTGCATCTCGAGCGGCAATTGTTTGTATCTTCCCTGCCAGACGTAAGACTATTATTGTTTCTCAAAGAGCATTTAAAGACTGAGCTGGGGGTTGATTATTAAATAATAACATAGGCACCAACTTTGCTTACTAATACTTTCTAATCATTTGTAAAGTAACAATACGTTGCATAGGGGAAGATCTTTAATGTGCTTAGCTGCACGATCAATTAGGCTCCTTCCGGCACCACGACATGGGAGGCCTAGCTGGTCGCTAGGAGGTTCTTCTCTGGCTGGCGTTTGTGCGGACGAGACCTACTCTGTGGCTGCACCCCTAATCTCCTCCCTTCTCCTCTTACTTATTTCCCTTACCTTAAGTTCCTGTACCATTAATTTAAGTATTGTATGATTTCTAAGTGTACCTTCTCTGGTAGTAACGATTGGTGAGACCTGGGGATAGTAGTTGCCAGTGTTTTGGGTAACCCTAAGTGTTATGTTTTGTATTAGGGTACCACGTGGGGTCTCACTACCCTAAGCTGCATCCAGCTTCAGTGCTTATCCAGTAGTACTTTACCCTAGCTTGTTATTAGTGTAAACCTTGTATCCTGCCTATGTGGACCAAGGCTTTTAACGTAAGATAGTGTGGTAAAGTTATTATTATTATTGTTATTGGTGTGAGTGTATATGGGGGGTTGTTAAGGGGTTAATAAATAAGTACATGAATTACAGAGTATCCCTTCTTCCTGTGTGGGAGCGCATTGATCAACCCTTAGACTAACATATATGGTCTAGTAGCAAGTTATTACTACTGTGGATAGTTTATTTTGGGGGCCGGGCCTTTTAGCTCTCCCATATTTGATACTCTTGTCTTCTAACTACCCTTACCCCTTAATAGTACCAGTACCCCATAGAAGCCAATACACCATTATTTATAACACAGGGCATCTCATCAAACAACTGTTCTGTCCCTTAGCATTCATACATCAAATAGTTACTACATCTTCTATCTTACTATTGCTATTTCACCTTCTAACTTCATGTTTTGTGTTTACTCTGCATTGTACGGTATTTTAATAATAAAGGCTCTTTTAAGCAGTTCAACACATCAAAACACTTGTTCTGTTCTATTTCGGCGCTCTATCAAGCAGAGATTCCATCTTCTATCCTTCCAGTTCCTTTGTGCATCACACAGTTGCCACTTATTGATTACTGCTGGTGTGTGGATCATAATACCTTTCACAGAAACATTTATTTCTACTTGAACGCTACTCACACAGCCTACTGTGCACATCTTAGCTTAACACACGACTTTTACTTATTTTATATTTTCTCATTCTTTTTAAATAGTTTACAGAGAAGACTATTTTACATCATCTAGGCTTTACATACTTTCTTTTACGTTTATCATCTAATCATATGCATATATGTTTTCTTCAGGTCGACTGCATTTATTCTTATGTGTTCCATATACATTTGCACTATCAAATCCAGATGGTGCGGACCCAAGCCCTGACCAGAGGTTCAGACTCAGACCTCAGGTCCGGTTTAGGACCGGAGTCCGGTTTACGACTGGAGTCTGGTCCAGCCTCACACCAAGTCAATTTAATATTATTTTCCGGGTTTGACGTGCTTCAAATTTTTCCAATTTCTTTTATGGGTCCATGGTATAAATGTGCACATGAAATTTTCAAATTTCATTACAAAATCTTGAGTGTGTTTTTATCTTTGAAGCTTCCTTTACGTGAAACATGAGGAAATGAGTGATGAGACTAATAAGGAGCGTTGTGCATCGCTTTGACCAGCTGATTTACATGTGATCTGAGGCATGCTGTGTTCTCTAAGTTGAGTAATCTTTTAAAATCCTAGTGCTAACACTCACTCTGAGTAACTGATGAGAATTTGTATGTGAGGATCATGCCTGCCTCTTACTGCTCATAGATAATGGATGATGTAAAGTATTTTTTATGGAACATGATTCCCTCTTATCGCTTATAACGGGATGGTGAGATTTATATCTCATAAAAAAATACGAATAAAACTCGGAAAATATGATCACCACATACAAGTTTCTCAAAGGTATTGATAGGGTAGTCAAAAACTGTTCATTTAACACAAGGGCTTAGAAATGATGTAACGATGATGTACTTGAGTATTTTAAAAGTCGAATGAAGCATAATGTAGTTAAGAAACCGTTGAATGAAGTTATTCTTGTCTATTTGCATCTGATTGACGAATAATTTTAGTTAAGGAATGATGAAAAGATACTGTCTGGTAAAAGTTCAACATAATTAACAGCATGATGGGGAAATTTGAATTACTGCACACAAACACACAAATAGGTAGACACACAAACACGAAGAAGGGAGGCTGGTAGACGGAGGAATTGGTATACAGAATTGACAAGTTATTGATGAGCAACAGGTGGTGGCAGGGGAGGGGGGCGGGGCACAAGAGCGAGAGTGGTAATAGAGAAGGTCTTTACTCCCACAGTTTAGTATTGTCACGCCCTCAGCAATGTGCAGATGTTTCTGAGTCCTCGTCTGACTTAAATAACGATTAAGGGTGACGGACCGCATCCAGACTGCTGGAGTGTTTTTACTTCTCGACGTGAAATGGGATGTTACTTTGAGACATATTATTTAAGTTTTGTGTCATTGTTTGAGAGGCTTCTCCCTTGTCCTGCTGAGGCTAAAGGAGGGGTTTGAAACATAGATAACGCCCATTACTATCATATTGACAATTCTACGTGCCTGTGTGCAATGTCTGGTAACTGTCTTTCTTCTACTGGAGACCTGACATAAGGAAGACCTTGACAGACCTCCTTTGGTTAATATGTGTGGTTTTAACACCTGAGTGTGAGTGAAGGGGAGGTGGTGGTGAACAGAAGTTAGCTCACCATACATGAGCACGTGTCTGACATTCATCTTCCCACACCCATCCCCAATTATTTTTACCATGCCTCCCTATCCTAACCTTCAGCATACTTAACCCAGTCTCATAGGTGTGGTGTTGCCATGTACTCTTAGCATGCTTAACTCTAGGCTATATCATGCTTAACATTATCTCTAAGCATGCACACCTGTATAACTCTACATACACTTTAAAATACTCATCTTTACTTACACACATGCTACAGATGCTCAGCCTATCCTTACACCCCCCATTTATCACACGGAGACATAGAAAGTCCCAGTGGCCTACGACCGGGCGAGGGAGAGCACCTCTCTCACCCCCTTGAGACGTGACCTCACCCTCACCTGGGTCTGGTGTCGCGCCCGGTCGTAGGCCCCATTTTCACTACTATGTTACCCTCTGAGATTTGCTGGTAGAGTTAGTGGTTACGTGGTAGGCTCAACAACCTCCTGACATATCAACTCCCCAGCAGTGCACTCTCACCACACGATCATGGCTGTGCTCTTGTTTACACTGGCTCCCTTCCCTCCTCATCACCTTCAGGTGCCAAATTTACCTAGAGGAGTAGGGAGGGTTTTGTATAATCTCATATTGTTATTGGTTGTATAATTCATTGAGATTGGTAATTTTATTGTGTTGCCAGCTCTTAGACAGGTATATTTTATATTGTAACATTAGTTTGATGAATTTTGTGACGAAATCTGATCGTAGTCGTCTCATTCTTTGTAATAATTTTATGACTAACTGATGTAAATCCACAACATCTTATGGCAGTTATGATTTAGAGTTTGTATATTTGATTTGGAAATTTCCACAGGGGTTGCCAAGGAAGGGGGATGGGGGGTTGCCAAGGCATGGGTGAGTGGGGAGTGACAAAAGATGGGTGTATGGGGGTGCCATTTTGGGTGCCAAGGATGGGTGTATGGGGGTGCCATTTTGGGTGCCAAGGGTGGGTGTATGGGGTGTGCCAAGTGGCGGGGTGTATAGATGGGTGCCAAGGGGTGGGTACGAGGGGGTGTCAAAGGGTGGGTGTGCTGGTGGATAGAGGGCAGAAATTAATGTATTTTGAAGACATTTACAGTGAAGAAGACTTGTAATGAGTATTTACCCAAAGTCCAGGACTAAAGTACATGCTCTCTGAGTGCATGTATTACGAGAAGAAGGCTACACTCAGTCGTATACATACACCCCAACATGGTCGTGCATGACCCTGGACAGTATGCAAGGATGGTGATTGAGGACCTCCGGTGAGCTGGGATCTGATGAACGGCACTCCTCTGCCAGTCACTACAAAACTTCCGTCCTGTTTATTTTAAAAATGTTCTTGAAATTTTTCTAGTTTTTGTATGTTGCATAATAAATATTTTAAACGTTCTATATGGGTGACTTCTCGGTTTATAATAATAATTCTGGCATGAAATGGGCATAACTAATTATATTTAATCACTTTAAATTTGTTAGCAATAATTTTAATTTTGGTTTACAGTTAGGCACTGAAACTG
Organism: Procambarus clarkii; assembly: GCF_040958095.1. Lineage (NCBI taxonomy): Eukaryota > Metazoa > Arthropoda > Malacostraca > Decapoda > Cambaridae > Procambarus > Procambarus clarkii. Next base: position 10,745,257 of record NC_091196.1, read on the forward strand.
GTTAGGTTGCTCAGCGCTAAGTGTGCCTTATATATTTGTATGTGTGTTGCGCTGCAATTTGAATTGTTTGGCGAGACGCAGGGAGCACCTCGAAGAGGTAATGGTAAAATATATCCAACAAGTCATAAGAGTAAAGAAGAGTACAGTCCTTTATACGGGTCTTGATTAATAACATTTCCCTCTCGTATGAATACAAGAGGTTTGCATAAATGTTGACAATTACTATACCTGTAAGAAACAAAGTGTCCCTTATGTGTAGCAACTAAGGGTAGTACAGCACCGTTATGCCAAAGTGAATGATTCGTTTCAATTACTAATCAATCTGACTGGCAACTCCTCGAGTACTGTGGGAACCGACCTGTGAGATTTATATTTATTTAATTTACATGAATTTATATAGAATTTATATTTTCGTTAATTTATATAATTCGATAGCAATTTGCATGATGTTAAGTGGACTGTATTTCTGTAATATTTCTCACAAATCGATCCTTACACATTAGGGTGGGGGGGGGTTATATTAAATTTATATATATGCAGCCAATCAAACTACAGTATTAAACTACATATATTAGCATATAAAATTGGGGGTGCCTTATCTTATTGTACAGCAGGCTTAGTCCACCAGGTATAACTAGGATGTAGACACCAAATTATCCTCGTGAGAGGCTAGCTTCCATCACCCATAGTAACTGATGTACCAAGATTAATTCTTGCTTCCTCTTCTTGTTCCTGTCAAAGGGCACTAGCTGTAAAGCCGGAATCCTAATATATGACAGCTATATCAGATCAAACATTGTATATTATATAGGATAAGGACCAAGGCTTAATTACCTGTATTTAGAGGCTCTTTCTTGTGCTAACCTATATCTACCTAACATTAACTGGGAAGAAATGATTAGATAAACGGGTTTCGGTAAGACACTTCCTTTGTTTATGCTGACTGCGTGTTGATGATGGGAGAGCACTAATTTGATTTCCATAACACTTGGTAAAAGAGAAATTATAGGAGCTGAATTTGCTCCCCAGCACCTCTGGTCTTAACAAACAATGACTGACCTCTTCACACCACTGATGCTCCTGGCTCACTTTGTCCAGATGGCAATAAGTGATAGAAGGGTCATATTTACTCTATTTTAGTACTGATAATTAAGTTAATTCAAATGAGATGTTTTTATGATTTAAAAAATCCAAAGACTACTGTATTTAAGAATAATTCCCAACAGTATAGCTGGTGAATTTAAAGTACTATGTGGCAATGATATCCTGTTTTCTATTGGCGGAAAATTCCACTACAAGCTACATTTTCTATGGGTAACTTGTGTATACAACACAGCAGCAATATTATCTGCCTATTGTATGTAATATTAAATGGTGTCGGATTTTCCAAGTACTCTCCAAATTACTGTGGAGAGACAATTGTCTGTCTTTGTTACGGCCCTCTCGGGACGCAACGGGGTTCTTACTCTGATGTTGTTAGAGGAAGTTGTATCCGACCCCAAGCCAGTAGAGGCTTTCAAGGGATGCGATCCGTGACACAAGTAACTTAAAGGGTGAAGGGAAAGAAAGTTAAGAACTTAATATAATATAATGTCCGCCACCAATAAATAATATATAAAAGGTTACACAGGGGGAAGGGTATTAACACTATACAAGGGGATTAAACTGTAGTCTTCTGCTGGAGACTATGGATCCTCGCTCTCGGTGCAGAGTCCTCGGTGCTTTCTTCGTGGCCACTCAACGAATTCTTCAAAGAAGCTGAGCCTACCCTGGCCACAGGTCAGCCAAAACACAGGTCCACTGGGGGCACCGCCGTGGAGGCCGTCAACCACACGTCCAGCTGGTCTGCTGGCAGGTTCTGAGCCCACAAGGCTGGTACGGCCACTCCACGGACAATAAAAGGGGAACGCCCTAGACAGGAGCTTCGTGTGACAACACAAGTCACTCTCCTGTCTTCAGTACCCCAGTGGATGATCGTCTCCAACAGTCGGTCCCGGGTAAATCCTTTTACTGCCACTCCACTGGCAGGCTAACACACCACAGTGTTCTTCCGGGGGGGACGACTTCACAACAGCTGCAGCAACGTTCAAGGTATGGAGACTGGCTGCCTCGGGTAGACTGACTCCACTTCCATCACAGTGGTCCCAGGTCGGCTCTGTAAGCAGACACGTCATCAATAACCGGGACACTAATACACCTCACTTACGGGCTCGGGCACAAACACCTGACGTATCCGGTCCATAGATGGCGCTGTCGTCGGAGCACCACCTCACCAGAGGTCAGGAGCGGCGGTGTTGAGCGCTGAACCAGACTGGAAACTGGTCCTCGAGGCCAGTACACGCTGTCCTCACCAGGTGTCGTCGTCCGTTTGGCGGGGGTTTCGGGAGCTGACCCACAGATGGCGTGGTTGTCACTGCTCCAGGCTCGGACGCTGGATCCGGGTTCGTAACAGTCTTACACTTGCAGATGTAAGGTGAGATGGAGATGTTCTCCTTCTCACAAACATGCAGAGTACCTCGCCTTTTACTTATTGCCAGTAACTTTAGATAGGGTATTCATGTGAGCCCAGTTATGCTGAATGACTTACAATAATCACAAGACAATGGAGATAGAATATCAATTCTTACTTGTTTACATGTGAATTAATAATACTAAATTTATGATTTCCTAATTTAGTGAACAAACTGCTGGCAGGAGGTGGTTCCAGCAGTGCTGAGTCAGGCAGGAGGTAGTCATTTAACCCTGTTAATCCACTAACCACAAACACTTGACAACCCCACCACAACTGTTCACTCAATAACCACAAACAGTTGACAATCTCACTACAACTGTTCACTCACTAACCACAAACACTTGACCATCCCACCACTACTGTTCACTCACTAACCACAAGCACTTGACCATCTCACCACTACTCTTCACACAATAACCACAAACACTTGACCATCCCACCACTACTGTTCACTCACTAACCACAAACACTTGACCATCCCACCACTACTGTTCACTCACTAACCACAAACACTTGACCATCCCACCACTACTGTTCACTCACTAACCACAAACACTTGACCATCCCACCACTACTGTTCACTCACTAACCACAAACACTTGACCATCCCACCACTACTCTTCACACAATAACCACAAACACTTGACAATCTCACCACAAACTCGTATATCTGTATACTATACTATAATATTGGAAGTGCTTTACAAATTATATAATATTCTTCCGGGAAGAGAATAGCTGACACTAACGTGAGGGAAGACAACTCACAATTCCCAAGTGAAGGAAAAGACTAGACTTGGCCAGACTTGGACCCTTATCATATGTCGGTTTTATGGCGAACAGAAAATTGTTAGTTAGCCTAACAATTCATGTGTTGGTTATTAAACTCGTTTAATTGTCACCTACTTGCCGGCAGTACTCGTTAGTAACGACCCTTTATTGTCAGATACTTCTCGGCAGTACTTTATTGTTACGACATTGTATTATCTGCTACTTCCCGGCAGTACTTTATTGTTACGACATTGTATTATCTGCTACTTCCCGGCAGTACTTTATTGTTACGACATTGTATTATCTGCTACTTCCCAGCAGTACTTTATTGTTACGACATTGTATTATCTGCTACTTCCCGGCAGTACTTTATTGTTACGACATTGTATTATCTGCTACTTCCCGGCAGTACTTTATTGTTACGACATTGTATTATCTGCTACTTCCCAGCAGTACTTTCTTGTTACGACATTGTATTATCTGCTACTTCCCGGCAGTACTTTATTGTTACGACATTGTATTATCTGCTACTTCCCGGCAGTACTTTATTGTTACGACATTGTATTATCAGATACTTCCCAGCAGAATTCTGTAGCTTCGACTTTTTCCAATGACCAGTTTACAGCTTTATATATGTTGTATACTGCCCACGGTGTATATGTTGTATACTACCCACGGCGTATATGTTGTATACTACCCACGGTGTATATGTTGTATACTACCCACGGTGTATATGTTGTATACTACCCACGGTGTATATGTTGTATACTACCCACGGTGTATATGTTGTATACTGCCCACGGTGTATATGTTGTATACTGCCCACGGTGTATATGTTGTATACTGCCCACGGTGTATATGTTGTATACTGCCCACGGTGTATATGTTGTATACTGCCCACGGTGTATATGTTGTATACTGCCCACGGTGTATATGTTGTATACTGCCTACGGTGTATATGTTGTATACTACCCACGGTGTATATGTTGTATACTGCCCACGGTGTATATGTTGTATACTACCCACGGTGTATATGTTGTATACTGCCCACGGTGTATATGTTGTATACTACCCACGGTGTATATGTTGTATACTACCCACGGTGTATATGTTGTATACTACCCACGGTGTATATGTTGTATACTACCCACGGTGTATATGTTGTATACTACCCACGGTGTATATGTTGTATACTACCCTCGGTGTATATGTTGTATACTACCCACGGTGTATATGTTGTATACTACCCTCGGTGTATATGTTTGTGTACTGCCCACGGAATATACATTATATACTACCTCACGGCATATAATACAATTAACAGCACCAAACCCCACAAACGACGCACATATGACGACGCAAACGACGCACACATGACGACGCAAACGACGCACACATGACGACGCACATATGACGACGAAAACG